>NW_015506373.1:245117-282927 GCF_001515645.1 Sinocyclocheilus grahami
AAAAAAAAATATATATATATATATATATAACCATTTCATACAATTATTTAATTATGTACTGTACATACATGTTGCGTACATGTTCATTGTAAAGAATGTACAATGCTTTTGAATTACTTGCATTTAATTAACGTTTATAGTTACTACTAATTGTAAACCAAAACCTAATTCTAGTGCCTAATCTTAACCCTTACTCCTAAACCTAACCAAACTCAAACAAATTAGCAGTAAATGTGAGAATATTCCGAACATTACGTATTAACAAAATAAATCCAGTAGTGCTGTCAAACGATTAATCTCGATTAATCGCATTAAAAAAACGTTTTGGTTTACATAATGTATATGTGTGTGTGTACTGTGTATATTTATTTTGTATATAAATACACACACATACAGTATTTAGAAAATATTTACATCTATTTACATGTATATATTTATTTTCATAAAATTGATATATATATATATATATATATATATATAAATATATCTAATATATAAACATAACATATTTTTCTTAAATTATACATGCATATCTATCTATTTATATATATATATATATGCAATAAATATACACAGTATATTATGTAAACTAAAACTTTTATTTTGTAGGCGATTAATAAAGCAATAAGCCCCAAGAAGCCGTGGTTTACAGTGAATTTATAACAGCTAAGGGGCGTTGTTAACTGTAATAATTCACTGTAAACTACGGCTTCACGGGGCTTATTGCTTTTATAAAACAGTTATTCCATGTACGTAAGTAAGGTTTCACAGAATAAAACAGAGCAAATAAAGTGTAATGATATAAATAAAAACAGTACTCTTCCACCAAACAATGTAGTTCCTTAGAGCAACACACAAATGTAAACAAAGGTGTATGTTTGTAGTGTAATTTACAACAGCTTCGAACACGGCTCAACCAATCAGAATCAAGGACCGGAACTATCAGTTTTATAATCACGATTAATCGTTTGACAGCACTAAAATACAGTCTTGTAGTTATGTGGTGGTAGTACATACAGTAGTAGTTAAGGCCCCCGATATAAAGTGTAACCAAAATTTTTCATAAATTGACTGTCCTGAAAATTAGAAATGGCTAAATATGTGCTCTGTAATGATAGTGACAGGTTATATCTGCGTTGAGTGCTGTCTTTTTTTGGCCGAGGTGGGTCAGAGCTCTGCCTATTTGAGTATGACTTTTATATGCTATTGCATCTATAAGCATCATGGGTATTCATCAGCACAGTTGATATCAATATTTATAGTCTGATAAAGATTATTGTCATCAATTTCAATGTTCGGGGCTGAGTTATTACTGCCAGACATTTTAATAGGTGCCGCCAGCAACAACATATTGCCATATACACTGCAGATGACTTTGAACTTTGTCAATTCAGGTCACAATTAAATTAAACGGAACGGGGCCACACATCTAGACTGACGTTTCCGCCTTAATATTTGCAAAAATTTGATTCTATGGACTGTGTATTGGCATAGAAATGCACTTTATGGTGTTTGTTGGCTGCACTATAGCACAGTACAGGCAAACTTGACGTTTTAGTCTTATTTGGCTAAAGGATGATGTTCAATACTCACAACACCCCCTTCATTTGACTGGTAGAAGTCTGCCGTTTGCTTACTGACAGACCCTGGAGTACACAAGACAGCATGTTCAAAGCCTGACACTGATTTTACACTTATTCATGCAGTGCATATTCATCCAATGTTGCAAAATGTATGTATGTCTCAGTAGGAGATAGAGCTTAAATATTGGATCTGGGCAAATCTGGGTTTAAAGGGGTCATATGACGTTGCTAAAAAAGAACATTATTTTGTGTATTTGGTGTAATGAAATGTGTTTGTGGTTTAAGGTTCAAAAAGCACATTATTTTCCACATACTGTACATTATTGTTGCTCCTCTATGCCCCGCCTTTCTGAAACGCATCAATTTTTACAAAGCTCATCGGTCTGAAAAGCACAGTGTTCTCTGATTGGCCAGCTATCCAATGCATTATGATTGGCCGAATACCTTGGCCGATTGGCCGTGTCCCAGCGCGATGAGACAAAAACAATAAAACCTATTATAAACGAGGCATTTGTTGCATCCAGTGGGGCAGGGCCGTGCACAGACCTTTTGAGGGGCATGTGCTGAAACTGAAAAAGGGCATATATATATTCATTCTTAGGTCTATAGGTCTACATGTTATATTATAATGACATATGATATGGCTTTTAAAGACTGCTTAATTTCTAAATCTCAAAGGTGGAAGTCAGGACTAATAGACTTGGCCTGGAAAAAGGACATGGTATGATAGCTTGGCATTATACAGTGCAAAGGATATCTGGCCTTCTAGATGTAAAGTAGGCTATAACAATGGGCCTCCTGGGTAGTTGTCATTATTATTTGTAGGGTCCTGTGTTTGTGAATTGCTCTTGTGTACTCACTCTTTTTTTAATTGTATTTTATATATATATATACACACACATATATATACATACATACATACATACATACATACAGGTGGTGTTCTGAAATGAGGAGGCAAAGTCCTTTTTTTTTTAAAATGTATTTATTTTTATTAAATCAAATGTAAATTCCTGTCTCAGTCACATGTTCCTGGTTAAATAAACATTACTTACACTACCAGAAAACAACAACAACAAATACAATTCTATTTTATATTTTTACATTAACAATGTAATCAATATTCTGTGTATTAAAGCCAAGTATGAATCTCATCAATTTATTAAGCATTTTACATTTATTCCAAAATAATAACTCAAGGCAGTAACAATTTAAACAAAATATTTTATTTGTGAACTTATGTTCAATTAACTTTTAACTATTTTTAAATTATTCGGTTCATCAGTCATCAAAGCTCAGTAAATATTGGTCACAGACACAGAAATTTACTTTAAATTTCATCAAGCTGATTTACTTACTAAAAACTCCCACGGATCATGTTTTCAGAGCATTTCAAGTCTTATTTTGACGTAATAAAGTGGTTACAGCTAAGTGTGTGAGTTGTTTACTTACTTTTTAAAATGAGTCTTCCCCTTAATGCCATTATATTGTTCATTCAGGCATGAACACAAGAGGCGGGATTTATTGCATGAACCAATCACAGCCGAACATAACCAGTCATATCCAATCATATCGTGATGGAGGCATTGCCTCCTCTCACGTGATTTTCCCCCATTCATTCTCAAGTACCCCCCCCGCCCCCCTTGCTGATGTCGGTGTTGGACAATGTTTCGAGTGATTTATACACTTTTTAATGTTATATTTTGTAATATTGGCGTTGTTTTATTTTTGTACTATTAATTTTTTCTTATCCAATATTTTGAAGATATATATATATATATATATATATATATACAGTATATACACAATTACATTTTTCTCTGCTCTGCACACATAAAGTTCAATAAAATTATGTTTGAAGAAAAATATATTTTTAGCTATGTAATATATATAATGTATTACATTATGCACGATAAAATATAAAGATTTCACAGTGATTTGATTCTGTAAAGTTTTTGGTTACAACAACATTACTGTAGTAAAACCATGTTTTAATACGTTTATACATTTGAAGACGAGCAGAGAGTATAGAATACTAGATAAAAAAATTAGCTAGCTAGAATACATGCATATTAACAGCGTAAACATGAATTAGCCATGCGACCATATAATATGATTAAATGTTAATAAATTAAGTGTATCAGCAATCATACATTTCTTAGAAATATATTTTACCTAGGTGACGAGGATCACTCAGTCGCTTTGTGTCAAACTCAAATGCAGTTACAGGGTTTTTGACCAGTGAATGTGTGCAAATGTGCATTTTGTCCGTCATTAAAACGGCGGCGTTACGTTTTCATCACCAGGTGTTTGTTGTAGCTATAGGGGCGCGGAGCTCAGTTTCAAATACATAAATTATGAGCCTTTATAGACATAGTGTTTCTTGCGTAAAGAAAACGCTGTACTTATTCAAACAACAAGATCTTTATTTACCCTTGCAGACCTAGTTCAGCTGCTGTGGAACTTCAGTTCATTCAGTCAAGATAGAGGGGGTGGAGTTATGACCAATATCATTGACTTATTGAAGGAAAAAAAAGTGCAAGGGCAAAAAGGGCGTGTGCTCTGCACAGGTTGAGCCCTACCTGAAGTGGGGTATATGCATATGACCCCTTTAAAATCTCAAATACAATTATATTAACAGCATATGCTGTGCATCACTGAAAAGAATACTAAATTATTTTACTTAAATGTAAAGTGTGTAGTGCCTGCATCACCAAATGCAATTGCAAAATTAATAATTCCTGAATATTCCCCTGTCTTCCATGCAGAAAACAGATAGCCCTGAGAGCATACCAACAATATTGTATGCCATCTTTAATCGGAAAATTTACTTTTTCCACTAAGGCTAAGATGACATATTTGATTAGCAGCAATAATGCTGTTCAATAAAATCACAGTTGTATGGCTATACCGTTCTGCTGTAATATCAGCGGATTGTTTTTATCGCTGGTCTCCATGGGGAGAGTTGTGTTTCAGGCTTGTTTGTGTTCAAGTGTGATTGTGCGTTGTTGCACTATCGGTAACCGTTTGTATTCTGAGCTTGCATCGTGCTGTGTAGGCAGTGTAGCTGTGTGAGAAAAATCTGTATGAATGGCCTATATTTGTAGTACACAGAAAAGAGAAAGGCTTTTACTTTTAAGGAGGAAGAGAAGATGTTTTAAAACAACATTATTCTCTCAGACAACCAAATAAAAACCACATAGGCCTACTTTAAGACATTACGATTCCACAACATTTTCATGATGGATGGAAGTACTGTATTTTATTAAGCGCACATGCTGATAGATGGATATAGATATTGAGATGGAGAGATGCATAGATTCTACCACACATTTACTTACATCTGCATTGCATTAAAACATACATTACAGATTTGCTAAACATGTTTAGATTCATGCTTGATGGATGGATGGAAAAAGGAAAATATGAATTTATTTTCAGAGAGCATGTGTCCTCGCTCTGTAGCTGGTGGAGGGAAATAGGCTCTACTGAAGTAAACAATTTGACATGGTTTGTTGGATGTATTTATGTGCTTGAGTGGCATCTTTAACACCTCACAAGGTGCTTGGAGACCCGGAGGGGGCAGCTCAAAGCAGACGTGGGCTTCTCCTGTGGAGGGTGAAATTAGCTGTTGCTGATTGGGTATGCAAAAAGGATGGTGAGCGGAACTCGCCGTTTCAAGTCAACAAAGGTAGATGATTATCTCCAGCTGCTTTGCTGAAGTAGCACACACTCAGAACCCTGCTTCAGATTCTTCAGGATCTCTATATATAACTTACCTCTATATTGAGGTATAATCTACAGTATATTGCTTTTACAGTAAATATCAACTTCATCTCAGAGGATTTTTCTAAAATTCCTTATGAGAAATAAAAATGGAAACAAACAAGATGGTACAGTACAGGTAAGAGTGTAGAGCTAAAGTTAATGTGGTTAGATTAGCTTGGATGATTTGGTGTAGTGAGTTCATATTGTAGTGTCTGACTTCTGATTGCAGATTTTGTAGGGCAATGTGATTTCCATAGTGTGGAAAATGCGGAAGGAATCATGTAATCCAGTCATAAAAATGGAATTTAACATGGAATGTCATAGTTTGGCAAATTTTGGATGAATAAATCAAAAGTAGTGCTGTACAATTAATCGAGTTGCGATATGGACTAATGTCTGTGAATATTAAACTGCAAACAGAATGCTATTTAATAATGAAGTCTGCATGTTCTGCATGTCTCTGTGTAGTTTAATGTACTACACAAACTCAAATGTGTGATGTTTGTGGGGGGGTTTCTGCATCTGCCATCTCACTATATGATGACACACTTCATCTCCAGAGCTGTTTTTAGAATTCACTTAGTGAGCTTTTCACAATTTAATCCGATAAAAACTATTGTCAGATCAGAAACTATCCTCACACATAAACTCAGTTTTCCTCTACAACCCAAAACAAAAGTTGCTTGAAGTTTTGCTTGAAGAAATTTACAGAAATATGTTACTTTCGAACATTAGAATGTGCTTGTTTTATTGATTGCGTTTAAAAGATTAATTAAATTGTTAAAGGTTTTTGCATTCATTTGATTACCACCATTTTTGATAAGAAATTTGCATTCAATAAAACAAAAACATTTCAGAAAATTAAAAAACATAACAGAACTTATAAAGATAAAATGCATGTCATAAGGCCATTTATTAATAAATTAATGCATTTTCTTACAAATGTATGAGTTCACTGGCTTATGAAGACTTGCTTTTGCATTATTAATTCAAATTAAATAAAAAAAGAAACTTTATTAAACAATCTAGAAAAAATTAAATAGAAAACACAGAATTTGCGAAAAATGTAAAACTGTTTTTATTAGGGCTGCGTAAAAAATATTGATATTTCGATATTAATCGATTCTCATTTTTACGGAAAGATATCGATTCTTAAATCCCAAGAATCGATTATTCTAGCCTGTTTTCAGTTAATGGACGGAACTTTGAAGGGCACTTCCCATTCAATATATCGCAATGAGCATTGTGCTTTGGTACTTTTTATATGAAACAAAGTCTCAGATTTCAAATTCTGTTCATTGTATTTCAGTATTTAAACAATAAATGTAGTTTTGGCGCTGTTTAATGTGGAGTGACAGATCGCTGTAGCGCCTCAGTTCAACAGACACGGCAGCGAGAGGCGCACGCGAACTGATCATGTCCTCCACATTAATACCAGTTTCAGCACAAAATAAACATGACTAAACACCTGAAGGTAAGTTAAAAGAAAGAGTACAACTTTACAATCCGTATCCTGTCTCATGTAATCGCTCAATCAGTGTTTCAGCTGCGCAAAGACTTCAATATAACGGCTTGTAAACGATGTCACGTAACGTCACATTTACCTCAGAAAAAAAATTCAGTGACCATAAACTCATTAATCAGCTAGAAAAATATATGCACCATATAACATATTCATTATAAATTCTACTGTTCTTCAATGTTTAATTCATGTTTGAATAAATCCATCAAGTTTTTATGACAGCCACCATTGTTTATAAAAAAACAAAAACGAATTGAAGTAGAAATATTATTATGTAAATGTAACTTTATTATTTAAAAAACTTAATTAAGTGTAATTTTAACAAATCAGTCAATTTTAACCTTCAATATCATAGTAATGTAGTACCAACTGACTCTCATGTATATTTTACAACATTAGTTGAGAGATTTTTTTTCCTTGAGAAAATTTGGCATGTACTGTACCTGATATATATCTAAAATAATCAATATTGAATCGAATCAAATTGGTAATCGAATTGAATCGCAAGCTTGTGAATGAGAATCGAATCGAATCGTGAAATTTGTGTCAAAACCCAGCCCTAGTAATGATTGGCCCTGTGTTGCATTGGCTCTCTCATTTATATCAGCGTTCATGTTCTCTTTACTCCTAAAAATCCTTTTATACTTCTTCAGCTTTTTTTTCTAAAGTAGAATCTCAGCTAGTGTGCAAGAATAAAACCCCATTAAATCTAAAAACTGTAGAACCGGTGGAATTCTCGAAGTGTGCTGCTGATAGAAGTGGAAATCTTATTTTTTCGGTACTGACAGATTCCTCAATCGATCGACCATCAGCAAATGGATTTGGAGTTTGAGTCGCATGGTTAATGAGTTGGGACATTCAATTTAAACTGGTCCCTTACTGTTTTTTTTTGCTTTGATTCTGTGTGAGGTTAGGGATGGAAGTCCTGTAGTGGTCAATGCTTCTGTCCAAATCTATATTCATGTGATGTGTAAAAAGTAAATAATGAGTGGTTGTTTGTTTATCAGTATGTTTTATGAAGTCTTTCTTGGTAATATTAAATATCACTAAATCTAAATGTAAAATAGAATAAAAATATAGACCTTGCTGAACGTGCTGATAAAGAAGTCTTGATTTGCAAAGCTGGCTAAATCTGAAATGTCTTCTTTTAGGGAGTAAGCACAACCTTTAAGCGCTAATCTTTTATAGATTATAGATGATATATAGATTTTATATTCTAACCTGTGAAAGGAGTGTATCAAAATATGAAAAAAAAGAACTTGTCTGGAGGTGATGTGTCCTTAAGAGGACATTGCTCTTCTGTGCTCTTGTGAAATATTGTGTTTCAGGTGAGGGTAAATATGCTGACACATGAAGGTGAATAGACAGACATAAATATCATAATCCATTTTGTTCTCAGTTATAGTGTGGGTCAGCGGATGTACTCCACCTTTGTGATTAGTGTGGCTAAATTTCATCCATGGGGAAAATTATACAAGATTCTGCTGTCACACAATGGAAGCCCTTTTTGCCGCAAAAAAAATCCTCTTTGCTTTCGTTTATGTGTCTATACCCTTTCTTTCTTTCTTTCTTTCTTTCTTTCTTTCTTTCTTTCCGCAAAAAAAAATCCTCTTTGCTTTCGTTTATGTGTCTATACCCTTTCTTTCTTGCTTTCTTTCTTTCTTTCTTTCTTTCTTTCTTTCTTTCTTTCTTCTGAACATGCACATTTTCTGTGTGACTTTTTATATCCCAGCAAATGAATGCAGTGAAGGCGTCTTCCGTTATGGATATTTATCAGTAGTGAGGGAGAGATAGAGCTGGATCTCCTGCAGTGTTCACAGGATGGGTGCAGTAGAAATGAGCACGAGTGAGGAGAAAAATAGAGGAAGAGTTCTTCTGTGCTGTTGAGGGTATCATGTTTGTTGTCTTGATATTGCATCTTTTTATCTTTCATCCACTGAAAGGAGTGACAGAGCTCTATGTTTCTCAGCTGTATCTGATGAGAGCTTTAGAGAAATGATCAGAACAAGATCAGCTCATGTCAATGAAATGGTGTCAAAGATCTCCACAAGTTTCCACAGTTGTTCTCTGAGGGAGTTCTCTGATTGAGGTCTGTTCACTCTGTAGCACTCTGCTATAGAAATTATATACATTTTAAAGCTAAGAAGAACACAGATACATTTATTTCTAGGAACTGGTGTGCGGTTCATGAGAGGTTATGCTTTTATCTCTCTAGTCCAGTGGTTCTGAACCCATGCGACCCGTCACAAATGCAAATGCGGCCCACGATGCTGACCACGTTAAAAAAAAGAAGTAGCTTATAGTTTTACAATTCACTTTTTATGTATTAAACAATAATTGTATGAAATAATTGCATAAAATGTATTAAATAATTTTTTTGTCATAGCATTTATTTCTAGGAACTGGTGTGCGGTTCATGAGAGGTTATGCTTTTATCTCTCTAGTCCAGTGGTTCTGAACCCATGCGACCCGTCACAAATGCAAATGCGGCCCACGATGCTGACCACGTTAAAAAAAAGAAGTAGCTTATAGTTTTACAATTCACTTTTTATTTTTTTTATGTATTAAACAATAATTGTATGAAATAATTGCATAAAATGTATTAAATAATTTTTTTGTCATATAAAATAATTTTGGTGATCATGTACTGTTTTCAGACTGACGCAACTATGAACTGACGCAATTACACAGTTAACGCACACAATTACAAGCTTGCGCTCTGGCAGATTTAAAACGTCATCAATTAACGATCAAAATGGACAAATTTGTTATTAGAGGAGAAAAAAAGATGTGAGAAAAATACTAATAATGGAACACATGCAAACAAGAAGAGTCGCAGCATCAGCAGTGAAGGTAGGAGAGTGCTTGAAGAATGGAAGAATCAGTTTGCAGTCAACGAGCGAGATGGACAGCCTTTCTGCTTGCTCTGTAGTAAAATACTGGGTGTACGCAAAACTTACAATGTCAGAAGACATTTCGATACCACCCATGCAACTTTTGACAAGAAATATCCACCTGGATCTCAGGAAAGTGCTCTCAAGATAACTAGTCTTGAATAAAATGCCATTGCTGAACAGAATACAATGCGAGCTAGCTTAAAAGTGTCTCAGGCCGTGACATTAGCAGCGTTCAAAATGTTCTGGCTCCTTGCCAAACATGGCAAACCATTCAGTGATGGGGGAGCTAGTTAAGAACTGTTCTGGAATCACAATGTCTGTTTGATGATCTGAGCAACAAAAGCGAGATAATTCGCAGGATAAAAAGTTTACAGCTCAGCAATGACACAGTTACTCGTCGAATTTCTGAGAATTTGACAGAGCAACTAAAAACTAAGCTAGCCACTGCTGAAGCACTCAGTTTGGCAGCGGATGAATCGACAGACACCGGAGACGTTGCTCAGCTTTGCATTTGGGTGAGATGTGTGAATTCAGAGACTTTTAAGGTTACAGAAGATTTATTGGGGTTGAAATCGCTACATGAATGAAACAAGGGGCAAGGACATTCATAGAGCACTTAGTGAAGCATGCAAAGACATGAAGATACCGGCAGCATCCTCAGTTGTCTCCAGCACTACTGACGGTGCTCCCTCAATGACGGGAAAACACAAGGGTCTCGTTGCTGAAATGCGATAAATCTCCCCTGACTTGTTGGCATTTCACTGTATTGTGCACCAGCAAGCACTATGCAGCAAGTTAGTTGATGGATACTTCGTGGAGGTCATGGGCACCGTGGTCAACTTCATTCGAACGCGGCCTCTAATGCACCGCTGTTTTATTGCGTTGTTGCTGGACAGTGCCTACGGAGACCTCATTCTACACAGTGAAGTGAGATGGCTAAGTCGTGGAAAAGTCTTGCATGGTTTTCTGGCTGTACTCACTTTCTTAATGACATCGGTGAGGGAGAAAGATTTCCAGTCTTGAGAGACAATGAGTGGAAAACAAACGTTGCTTTTCTTGCGGACGTCACAGCTCACCTAAACAAGCTGAACCTGCAACTTCAAGGTGACGAAACACATGATGGTGTACTGGACATACAACAGAGAGAACGATTCGTTACAACTGTCAGTCAAATGCAGGAAAAATTAATCTCTTGTTTTTCTGATTCTGAGAAACTAAAATCTGCAGGACATTTCATCAGAGAGCCATTCACTTTCCCTGTGGAAAAAAATCAAGGACTTGGCTGCAAATTATAATCATTTAGATACCTTAATATCTGGTTAGTTTGCATTTGTGACATCATAAATGATATGCGGCCCGTTAGACTTGAACTTGGACATAGTGCAGCCCACTAAAAAAAGGTTGAGAACCACTGCTCTAGTCTCTTGAAAAAGACATGGGGAAAAAAAAACATGTGTGTTCTGAATACGTGTTGCCGTGGGTGTTAGTACTGTGTAGGAGAAGGTGATATTAAAGGTCCAGTAAGCGACTTCTTTAAAATACCACACATAAATTGTCCCTACTCCCTGACAGATATCACTGAAATAGTAGATAGAATTTACCCTGAGTAATTACACCTGTCTCTATGACAGCCATAGTCTCTGTAAACACTAAAAAAAGAGTCGTATGAGTAGAAAACTAGCCAATTGGAGAACAGGCTGTGTCTCTCTGCTTTTATATGTTTGTGTTGGTGACATCAGGTTGATATGTCTTTGGAGAAGTGTTATTATCCTGGGCCCTGTGATGGGCAGCTCTCTGAAGTCATATAGGTATTGGCTATGTTCACACTGCAAGACTTAGTTCTGTGCTTAGTGCTTAGTTCTGATTTGAAGTAACTTATTTAATGTGATATTTGGATAATCCGAGTGCTTTTTTGACCCTGCATAGACCGCAATGCAGCTGACATGTTCAAGGCCCTGAAAGGTAGGCTCCTGCACCGGTGGGACCACATGCATGTGTCATGGTACTCTCGTGAGTGTGTGGCAAATATGAACAAGGAAGAGAAGAAATTGTTGAATAAAGTCTTTATTTTTGTTTTCTTTGTGTACAAAAAGTATTCTCGTTGCTTCATAAAATTACAGTTGAACCACTGATGTCAGATGGGTTATTTTAACGATGTCCTTACTACCTTTCGGGGCCTTGAACGTGAGTTGCGTTGCTGTCTATTTAGGGTCAGCAAGCTCTCGGATTTCATCAAAAATATCTTAATTTGTGTTCCGAAGATGAACGAAGGTCTTGCGGGTTTGGAATGACATGAGGATGAGTAATTAATGACAGAATTTTCTGCCAAACAGCTGCCAAAACAAAGATGAAATGAAAACAATAATGATGGTAATACTATTAATAATTATTTTTACTAATGACATTTACATATAAAAACACAAACAAATATATTGTTGTAGATCATTTCATTATTTTATAAAGCGGAAACAATAATAAAATATTTGCTTCTCATACACTTAAACATTAAGATAATTTTCTTTAATTTGTAGTGATGTGTGGCATTAGATATGCGAGGGTAGTCGAATTAAGTAAGTCTAGTGGAAGTTAGCAAAAATCGCTTACAACATTGCTAAAACCCCCTGCACACGCCGATTCAGCCCGATTTCACCAATAAGCCCCTTCCGTCCCCTCGAGTTCATTTGTTCTTTGTTGATGGTGAAGTGCCGTTGAGGAAATCACAAGCGGCCTCTCTGTCTGGGCTGCGCCGCTGAGCAGCTAAGAGAAGAGAACTAAAAGACTCTGCAAAAAAAGCAAAATGCACTGATTACATTTCTTCGTTAATTTCATTCGCTGCACTGCCTTCCCTAATGATGATGAGATAATGTGCCGGAGAACACACTGAGCTGTCACAGTGGGCACCGCATGTAAGACCCCAACCGAATGAACTGCTAAAAACTGAGAGCAAGAACAGTTGAATGGTAAAGCAGTGCTTTAACAGAATAAACAATGTAATGTAATGTAATGCATCTAATACGTGGCTCCCTTGAGGTGTTGAGGTGCATTAAGTCCAGGGTCTTTGATACTCTGGCTGCAGCCAAAAAAAACAATTTCTTTTTTATAAAAAATTCATAAGCTCATAATTGTTTCTCTCATGTTTAGCGTTCTTTGCTGACATATACTTTATTACAGTGCCTCTAATATTAGGCTGAGTCTACGTCCATCTACAGGAACTCTACAGGTATTCATTCAAGAATTGTTTGCACACATATACACTGTAAGAAAAGAACTGTAAAAAAATGGATTATGTCCTTGCAGAAAATGACCAGTGCATGTTATGTTTACAGATTCCTGCAACCCTAAAACACAACACCAATGCAATGCATAATTCAAAATACAAATAAAACACCCAATTTATTCATATTAACACGGTACATCGGGCTGTATTTTTACAGACTTTTCCTAGAGTGCAGTGGAGAACATGTCTTGAAACTTGTGGAATTCGTGCATTTCATATGAATTTTTAATTAGCATTTAGTTTAAATATCAGATAATTTGACTTATTTTTAATGGAACAGGAAGGCCAGTTTATGTTATAAAATAGTATGTAGTGCAACTACCTAAAATGTAAGCATATTTATGAATGAATCACAGTAACAGTTTTCATGAAAATATTAAGCAGCAAAACTGTTTTCAACATTTACAATACGAAATGTCTCTTAAGCAATAGATCAGCATATGAGAATGATTTCTGAAAGAACGTGACTCTGAGGACTGGAGTAATGACTGAAATAAGTTTAAACATATACAAACATACATACATACATAAATATATTTAAATAGAAAGCAGTTATTTTAAATTGTGATAATATTTCACAATTTGTACTGTATTTTTTAGGGAAATACAGCTGTGGTGAGCATAAGAGACTTATTTCAACAACATTAAAAAAATCTTACTGACCCAAAACTTTTGAACTGTAGTGTACAAAACTTGATGGTTACACCACAGGATATATGTAGAGTCATTAAACTGAAACTTTATTACAAATAATAGAAATGTTTTTTTTAAAGCATATGAAGCCAACATGAATACAAAGAGTGTGTTTTTAAGATCTTGGCACATGTGTTTTAATCTTCTTTTTTCCGTGGAATTGGCAAACCTGTCATTTGTAAAATTCTACTCCTCCCCACCCTTGTCTATTTTCTGGCTAATTTGATAATGCTTTCAGCTGCCAAATAGATAACATATTTAAATTCATTCTGAACAATTCCACAGATTAATCCTTTAAAATCAGCATACAAAATGTGAAGGAAAACCCCCCCCCTGCAGATTGATTCTGGGCTTAAAACTGTGGTGTGTCTCTGTTTTTACTGAAAGCCCTTTTTGTTCACAGAATCCCTTCTGAAATCCACAGCAGGTTTTCACTAGAGTAGCATCCTGATGAGTGGGGTAGAACGCTCCGGGCTTCTAGTGAATGAAGTGAATGAAGCCAGTCACATGTCTTTCCTGAGTTGGTAGTGCTTGTGAAATGTTCATTTGTGTGTTAAGCAGAAGCAGAGGTGTGCCATATGGCTGGAGAATGGCAGTCTGCAGGGGATTGTTTCAACAGTGGCTAAAATGCTGTTGCCCCGGCATGGCACTCTCAATAATGCTCCCCTGGGCTGTAGCACCGCTGGGGAGAAGAAAAGTTTGTTTCCACAGCCAGGCACACCACCGATCACTTCTGCCACTTCATGTAGGCCAGAAAAAGAATGATGGACAACCTCAGGCTTTCTGTTCAAGCTTCATAAAACACAAAAGGTTATTCAGCAGAGAGAATCAGATGGAAATGCACCTTTCCTGCTTTCAGAAAGTTGGAAACAGTGGCCATTTTGTTTCCACACTTCTTTTTTCATTCAGAAAACAATTTCACCCTCATTTTGCTTTTTGAAGTCTGCAGGGAGTGAGTCATAGCATCCAGACTGTGGATTTTCATTTCATAATTTCACCTGGTTAGACGTCAACATTTCCATACCTCAGCATAGTTTTCGACACTCACCAATCTTCCTCTTGTTTTAAATCATGTCTAACGTGGAGGCGGCAGCACAAAGCACATTACATTCCCCACAAGCCACAGCATGCCAGACAAGCTCTTTCTGTTCACGAACAGTGTTAAACAGTGATCCACAAGGTGGTGCTAAATTGAAATTCAGTAACAGTAGATCATTCCGTTTAGGATTGCGGGTGGATACCTATTGTTAATGTGATTTCAGGCCTTAATGCCAGTCCTAGTCTATTTTTAGACCTGCATACATTTCCCACAATGCAGATGTTCAGAGTGGATGAGCATCAGAGACCTCAGTCCTATGCTTCTTGGAGTTTATTTCTTCACCGTCAGACTCTTTCCTCCACTGTTATTATTAACTTTATTTACATTTTATAAGTAACTCTTTTTAGCATCCAAAAACATGCAGGGTCTTATATGCCAAAGGTTTATATGTAATGCAGTTAATGTCAAGCATGCAAAACAAGCACATTTCAATTTGTGCCGAATGTGAGAAGTACACGACCTTAAGTTTATTCGTATATAATTTATTTTTGTATTTTATGATAAATGTTGTTTATAATAAATTCCGCTGTAATTGATGTTGTGCTATACTAATTTGTTGTTTTTATTTCTCTTCTATTCTGAATAGAATGGAAGCCTGTTTCCACCATGGAATAAAAAATTACTACTTTTTTAATCTCTTTTAATATGTCTCTCTATTATGTCTTTCTTTCTCCCAATTCCTGTCTCTAAAAGTCTAAAAACTAAAGAAATTCTAAGGAAAAAACAGGATTGTGAGTTAATAAGAAGAAGAGTCAGAATTGCGAGATGTCAAAGGGTTAGTTCACCCAAAAATGAAAATTCTGTCATTAATTACTCACCCTCATGTCGTTCCAAACCCGTAAGACCTTTGTTCATCTTCGGAACACAAATGAAGATATTTTTGATGAAATCTGGGAGCTCTCTGACCCTCCATAGACAGCAACACAACTGAAATGTTCCCAGACCCAGAAACCTAGTAAGGACATCAATAAAACAGTCCATGTAACATCAGTGGCTCAATTTAAATTTTGCGAAGCTACGAGAATACTTTTTGTGCGCAAAGAAAACAAAAATAACATAATTTATTCAACAATTCTTCTTCCTGAGTTAACGACTTCGGCCATTTTGAAGGGTACCACGACGCATGCGCGTGCTTTCCCCAGAATATAATCAACATAATCAGCGTTGTTTTTGTTCAGGAGAAAGCACGCATGCTGAACATAAACAACGCTGATTACGTTGTTTACGTTCTGGGGAAAGCACATGCATGCGTCTGCGTCATGGTACTCTCCAAAATGGCCGAAGAGAAGAATTGTTGAATAAATTATTATTTTTGTTTTTGTTTTTTGCGCACAAAAAGTATTCTCGTAGCTTCGCAAAATTGAAGTTGAACCACTGATGTCACATGGACTGTTTTATTGATGTCCTTACTACGTTTCTATCTATGGGAGGGTCAGAGAACTCTCAGATTTCATCAAAAATATCTTAATTTGTGTTCCGAAGATGAACGAAGGTCTTATGGGTTTGGAACGACATGAAGGTGAGTAATTAATGACAACATTTTCTTTTTTAGGTAAACTAACCCTTTAACTCACATTTGCGAGATAAAAAAGTCTGAATTCTGACATAAAAGTTGCACTTACCTTTCTTATTTTTTTTATTACAGTATGTGGCGGAAAAAAATAAACAGAACTGTGAAATGTAAACTCAGAATACAAACAAAAAAAGTCAGAATTGTGAGTTTATATCTCACCGTTTTGGCATTTTTTTTCTCAGAATTTTAGACCGGAATTATCAGATAAAATAGTCAGAATGGCAGAAACGGGATTCCATGGAATACTGTTCAATTTAAATGATTTAGTACATTTTATAAGTAACTCTTTTTAGCATCCAAAAACATGCAGGGTCTTATATGCCAAAGGTTTATATGTAATGCAGTTAATGTCAAGCATGCAAAACAAGCACATTTCAATTTGTGCCGAATGTGAGAAGTACACGATCTTAAGTTTATTCGTATATAATTTATTTTTGTATTTTATGATAAATGTTGTTTATAATAAATTCCGCTGTAATTGATGTTGTGCTATACTAATTTGTTGTTTTCATTTCTCTTCTATTCTGAATAGAATGGAAGCCTGTTTCCACCATGGAATAAAAAATTACTACTTTTTTAATCTCTTTTAATATGTCTCTCTATTATGTCTTTCTTTCTCCCAATTCCTGTCTCTAAAAGTCTAAAAACTAAAGAAATTCTAAGGAAAAAACAGGATTGTGAGTTAATAAGAAGAAGAGTCAGAATTGCGAGATGTCAAAGGGTTAGTTCACCCAAAAATGAAAATTCTGTCATTAATTACTCACCCTCATGTCGTTCCAAACCCGTAAGACCTTTGTTCATCTTCGGAACACAAATGAAGATATTTTTGATGAAATCTGGGAGCTCTCTGACCCTCCATAGACAGCAACACAACTGAAATGTTCCCAGACCCAGAAACCTAGTAAGGACATCAATAAAACAGTCCATGTAACATCAGTGGCTCAATTTCAATTTTGCGAAGCTACGAGAATACTTTTTGTGCGCAAAGAAAACAAAAATAACATAATTTATTCAACAATTCTTCTTCCTGAGTTAACGACTTCGGCCATTTTGAAGGGTACCACGACGCATGCGCGTGCTTTCCCCAGAATATAATCAACATAATCAGCGTTGTTTTTGTTCAGGAGAAAGCACGCATGCTGAACATAAACAACGCTGATTACGTTGTTTACGTTCTGGGGAAAGCACATGCATGCGTCTGCGTCATGGTACTCTCCAAAATGGCCGAAGAGAAGAATTGTTGAATAAATTATTATTTTTGTTTTTGTTTTTTGCGCACAAAAAGTATTCTCGTAGCTTCGCAAAATTGAAGTTGAACCACTGATGTCACATGGACTGTTTTATTGATGTCCTTACTACGTTTCTATCTATGGGAGGGTCAGAGAACTCTCAGATTTCATCAAAAATATCTTAATTTGTGTTCCGAAGATGAACGAAGGTCTTATGGGTTTGGAACGACATGAAGGTGAGTAATTAATGACAACATTTTCTTTTTTAGGTAAACTAACCCTTTAACTCACATTTGCGAGATAAAAAAGTCTGAATTCTGACATAAAAGTTGCACTTACCTTTCTTATTTTTTTTATTACAGTATGTGGCGGAAAAAAATAAACAGAACTGTGAAATGTAAACTCAGAATACAAACAAAAAAAGTCAGAATTGTGAGTTTATATCTCACCGTTTTGGCATTTTTTTTCTCAGAATTTTAGACCGGAATTATCAGATAAAATAGTCAGAATGGCAGAAACGGGATTCCATGGAATACTGTTCAATTTAAATGATTTAGTTTTTAATTATTGTAAATGTTTTGTTTTAATTAGTATTTTACATTATTTCTGAATGTAATAAAACAAATTGACTTATACACTGATGCAAAATTTATTTTTGAACCTGAAATATGGTACATTTTTTAAAACTCTGCCATTATGGTGTCTGTCACATAATCTTGACTTCATCTAACCCAGTGAAACCAGTACTCTCAGCGGCTCTTCTTTTGGTCTATTTGTGGTGGCTAAGCTGCTGTTTTTGGTCTGGATGCCTGAGGGCAGGACAGACAGGTGAGGTGCAGACTGGCTGTTGTCTTCTGACAAATACCGCAAGAGGATATGGCGGGGATCAGGGGGTTATGGCAGTTAAACCACAGAGAGATTGGCAGTGAAAGTATGACTCACAATCACCTGCTTCTCTCTTAGTCACTGACTCACACTCCTTTTTATTGATGGAATGCTAGCACAGATTGATCAGTTCTTACTCGTATATCAAAGTGTTTTTGCAGTAGTTCACACATGATATTCAGATACCTTTAAACCAGCTTTGTTGGTTTAAAGGTGAAGTGTGTAATTTTGGCATCACTAGCAACATCAAACTGCAATGCAAATAAATCAATTTAGAAGAGATTAGGGATATTTGATGTAATTTGATTTGATACAAGTTGTCACCTTGTTTTTTTCTACTCTTATTCAGTAATAGAAATATGCTGCTAATTGTAAATAAAAAATAATAGTAAATTAGAGCTGATTTGACTCATTTACTGTGAATAGCACTATTATATATGAAATGTTTGAACTAAATTGATTTTTTGTTTACTAAGGCTGCATTTATTTGATCAAAAATACAGTACAAAAAAACAAAAAACTACAATTTGAAACAATTGTTTTCTCAAAAATTTCATTTTGACATTGTGATGGCAAAGCTTAATTTTCATCTGCCATTACTCCAGTCTTCAGTGTCACATGATTTTTCAGAAATCATTGTGATTTGTTGCTCAATAATTTTTTTTTTTAAATTATTATCAATGTTGAAAATGGTTGTGCTGCTTAATATTTTTGTGGAAACCATGATACATTTTTTTCAAGATTCTGTGATGAATTGAAAACTCAAATGAACATCATTTATGTAAAATAAACATTTTGTAATAAAGGATGCAAAATCTTTATTGTAATTCTTGATGCATTTCAATTCTTATAAAAAGACCCTACATTTCTTTATATAATTTTAACATTGTGGAAGATGTTATTGTCTAAAATCTTATTATATTAAGTAGGGAGCATATGTATTTACATATGTGTATGTATGCATGTACATACAGTATTAATCTGTATTTAATTTTGAAAAGTTGTCTGTTCTAGTGAATAGGGGTGTGACGAGACCTGCTCCCGCGAGACCCGACACAACAGAGTGCGGCGCGAGACAAGATGGGCGAGTGCTGGTGCGAGCGGGTATACATATATATATATATATATATATATATTATTCTCCCACATCCCGCACACACATCAGTGTCTATTGAAATCTGCGTGCTCACGAATCCTCTCATTATAACACACGAATTGTAGACATTATGAAAGATTCATTATGCATATATTTATTGTGTTATAACAGAGATTTGTGAGAAAGCGATGAACTGAGATGTCTTTTAGAGATTATAAATGCAGCACTCTTTGCTGGCATTCTGCCATGCCAAACAATGCACGCAGCAGCCACTTGCTTTAGTTAAAAATAAGTGTTCTGTGAATGTTGATGCTTTAATAACAAATATTTATCGGGAGCGTGTATGCTGGGATTTCATCAATTTCATGGAGAAAAAAGTAACGTAACTAGTAATGTAACTAATTACTAATTACTTTTGAAATAAAGTAATCAGAACAGTAATGTGATTACTTTTAAAAGGAGTAATCAGTAATCAGTAATTTGATTACATTTTCAGAGTAACTTGCCCAACACTGGTTATAATACATACAAGTGTTAAAATACTTTCATTTTGATCTCTACTGTAGAGAATAATTGTTTATACCCAAAACTAAGAAAACTCTTATCCTAGTACTTATGTTATTTAAATGTCTGTAACACAGAAATAATGATGTGTGGTTGAAAAGACTGTTTGTGTTGCACTTTCTGGATCAGCAGCAGCATGAATGATTCATTAACATGGGCAGCGACAAAACGTGCTTCTCACGCTCTACTGACGCTCGCAATGTGCAACAGTCGTAATAGACAGCTGAATCGTTGTCATTTAGGAATAAGATTGCGTGGGTGTTTGAATCGAGATCGCGATCGCGATTTTTAAACGATTAATCGTGTAGCTCTAATGTAAACACTGCAAATTGTTTTGCGAGGATATCGTCACGTTAGGGTTAGGGTTAGACACATCGGATCTCGCAAGATCTCATGCCACGAGATCTCGTCACATCCCTAATAGTGAATAAACCATTTAGATCACCACCCATTTCATACCCGGATAATATCACTATCAGCTTCTCAATGACAGTATATCATAGCACTTCACCCTGATATATAAGTCATGCACAACTTAATGTCTTACTGGGTTGTGCCGTTCTGCATGATTGTGCTGCACTTTTCTCCTTGACCACCAGTTTCCTCTCTGGCTCCCAGGGGCTCCACCCATAGAGTGCTCCTTCACTCCAGGCATTAACTGCCCTCCATTATTAATGAGCATGTCATACCGTGGTGCTTCTGCTCTGATCTGAGCATAGTCTACGGGACTGTTGTCAACAGGTTATTGAGTATGTCCTGTTCCACCTTCAGCCTACCAGAGGTCTCATAAAAGATTTAATGACTCGCTCATTATGTAATTGTTTGGATGAACTAGTTTCGATAAGGGCTGTTGGGCACATCAGGTCATTTTGTAATAATAGAGTTTTATGCTAAAAAGAGAGAATAAGGTGGCTTTCCAGACCACCTTAGACATGAAGCAGATGTGCCGGTCTGTACTAATTCTGTCATGACATATGTATTCTCTCATATAGTGCCATATCACTTTCTTATGAATAAGTTATAGATGAAAACATAATGAATTGTTTATGGAATCTGACATGAATGAGATATTCTCACAGTGATGTATATTGCTCCTCAAAACTATAATCATCAAAAACTCTTGTGATTTGTGTAACTTCATGCTGTTTGTAGCATAAGAGGTTTATCTTCTGTAACCCAAAACCAGTGAGAGATCCTTGATTTTAAAGAATATCCAAACCAGCTCTCATCTCTGTTTTTTAACACTCAATCCTGCTATACGTAGGATTTCTAGAAGACTTTTTTTAAGTCCAATATTTGCCTTAATATTTGAAAGGGTAAAACTTTTGTCTGAAGTACAGTCATCAGTTTGCAATAGTGAAAATCATATAGAGGGTCGTGACTGTGTACTTTTTCCCCCCACAACAGTCAGGAGGTGGGACAAATAAATTGCATATGAAACCAATATCCCTTGTGTAAGCTGATTTGTATTCTTGATTTATTTTTGCAATAACCCTAAAAGCTGTAATTGCTCATGGAAGGGTGTAATGGAGCGAATCATGAAGTCAATTAGCAGCAACCCAGCAGCATTACCTGTCTGTTAACCTACGTGTGTGAGTGATGCTGAATGAATGCGATCCTGAGCTCGGTGTGATGGAGCACTGTTGTTATGGCCTGTGGCATTCAGATGGAGACTTTTCCTTATTCCTCTTTTCCAGGTCACAGTGTGAAAACATTTGTACAATTGATACAATTGTGCATTGTACAAATTGAGGTTCTTGTATGCTGGAGTAACATACAAAGGGATGTGGTAAAATGCATTAGATGGGTCATTAAATGTATTATATTGTAGACAGTCCATGTATTTTGATGTGAATGAGCCATTAATGGGTATTTTTACTGCCACATAATAACCATTATGTATCTGAGGTTTTGCTTCACTAATGTATCTAATTGATTAATCTGGACAAACATGGTGAAACTTGATATAATATAGAAAATAAGAAAATATAAAAGTTAAATATAGGACAGTTTAGGCTCCTTGCAATACATCCATTGCAATATAATGCATTACAGTAATGAATTCCAGTGGCATTTGGAATCATTGTAGAGCAAATTCTTGAGGAACGTCTTGTTTTAGGCTGTAAATGTTGATGTTGATTGTCCTTGGACTGTTACAGTGAGGACAGGAATCATTCAGCTAATGTAGAGGAAGCAGATGTATCCAATTGAGCAAGCTTTGTTTAGGTCTTTCATTCATGAAGGTCATTGCACGTGTGCATGGTACAACAGTCTGTTCGCCTGGCTGTGAGAGTGAGCTGAAGAGGTTTTGTTGTCTCTTTGCTGAGGAAGCTGTTGGGAGCTTTTCCAGAATGCTGATAGCTATGAAATAGAGATTTGCAGTTATCTGCAGATGCTTATATTTGTGTAGCTGGTCCGTGAAATGCTGTTATTTAGGGTCTCTGTTTTTACAGCAAGATGTTAGTCTACCTGTATTTGGCAATGTCACCTCTGATCCAGCTTTCTTTGTATCTTCCCAATGAACAAATCAGCTGTTATGTTGTGAAGAAAATTTAAGAAATGAACAAAGGAGTTTTAATTGTAAATTTCATCTGTCATTAGTTCTGACAAATTTTTAGTGTTTTTTTTTTTATGTGCCCCGCTATTTTTTAAATGTGTGTGTGTTTTTTTTTAATAGTCTCACCCAGTATTTGTGTCAAAGTTTAAAACTTTAAAATTCTGAATTAAAAGAAACTTAATTTAATTTAATTTTTAATTTTAATACATTTTTTCATTTTAATGTAATTTTTTATTTCATTCAATTTAATTAAAAAAAGCACATCATGTTAATGGTACTTAAGCAGATAAAATCAGCATAAATAAAAAAGAAAATATGTACATAGGACCAATCAGGCTCCTTGCAATACTTTTTAAAAACAAACCCAAAATTTTTTTTAACATAGACCTCATACTTGTAGACCAAATGTAATAATTCGGTAATCAAAATACTGGTTCAGTTATATTTATAAACTGCAGCTCTTTCAAAAAAACTGTTACCTTTGTGAAAATGTTGTATAAAACCCCATAATTACATTTTCTTAGACATCTTTTCCATTAGAATTCCTTGAAAAGGTTAATAAACTTCATTTACAGTCCCTCACCCCTCACAAACACACACGCATTCTTGTGTGAGATTGATTTAGGTTCATCTGATAACATTTTTCCGGCCTTGAATATCTGTGATTCTGGCTACACAGTCTCCATGGCAACGGGGCCCGTCATCATCATCGCCCAGCTGTGCAGTGTCATGCATGCCCAGACTCTCAAACCTTCGTACTGCTTCAGTGACGCTCCTGTGCAATGTAATCTTCCTCCAATTTGAACGGCCTCTGCCTTATATAATGTGGGCAAAATATAAAAAAATAACCATAAAGTGTAAAACTCTTTGGTTGTAAAATGCTTTAGTGACTAAATGCTTCATAGATTTGAGAGTTTCTGCTCTACTGACTGTGAACACCATTAAAGAATGTCTCATAATGAGACATTTATCAGATTACCATGTGGTGTGTGCAGGTGTGAAGCCATCAAAGCCTTCAGGCTCTCACAAGCAGCAGCAAGTCTCTTCTCCACTCCTCTGTTTTGCCATATGATGAGTCTGTTTACCATCAAATACTGGCTTAGTCATAAGTATCAAAAACTAGAAATGGTAATATGCGGCTTTAAATTAACTCCTTGTATCCTGGGTTTCTTTTGCATCAGAGAGTTGAATCAAGGCTCTTCAAGTCTTTTTTTAAGGTGCCTGGCATGGATGAGTCATTTCCCGCTGCAGAGAGGAAAGATAATAGATCACAGGTATATGCTCACTAGAAGATATCACAATAAGTGGCCATTAGCCAGACAAAGATATATACAGTTTTTTTTTTTTTCAGATGCTGGAAGAGTCCAGCGATTTGCAATGATTTATTTACTGTTAGAAGGTCCATGAGCATTATAGCTGTGAGCAAACAAACAAAATGCAAACAAAGTGCAATCGTAATTTTTTTACCCAGCCCCCCACAATAAATAGTTTTTATTTCATAACTAATTAATTTATGAATTAATAACTGAATTGCAATACAGATACTTTAAAACTATATCCATTTGTTCATATAAGTTCATAGTGGAAAACAGTTCATTAGCTGATTAGTATATTTTATTTAAGTAATTTCAAATAATTTATGTAATACTTGAAATAAAAGATAGCTGTATGAATAAAGGCCATGTAAAGGTGAAATATAGCAAGTAAAAAATATAAGTGCTGTTTGTATTATTAGATGTTTGCTAATATTTGACACAACAATATTGAATATTTTATTATAAAAAAAATTATTCTTTTTTTTTTTTTTTAATAAAAGTACTAAATAAAGTATTATTGGCACCATTACTATTAACAGGTGATTGTGTTTCTTAGACTAAGTGATGGTAGGCAGATTTGCAGAAGTTTCAAAGTTGTTTAAAGTTGAGAGTTATGAAGTTGCTTTGGATAAAATCGTCTGCTAAATGAATAAGTGTAGATATAAAGGAAAATGAAACATTTTACACTGCCCCTGGTCTCAGATTTCTGTTGAGTTGAAAAATGTATGAACGGTGTATGTGTCAGCCTGAGAGATCTTTATCTTCTTCTGGATTGTTGTTTTTTTGAAGAAAAAATGCCTGAAATATTAACTTTGCTGTTAGATTTCAGTATGTTCTGTATCAAACCAAATCTAGGTTGCAATTATACTTCCACCAAAGATTTTTGAGTGGCACAAATGCTAACATTGTTGTATAATCAATGAAGTTCTCAGTAATTCTACCACAAAGATGTTCAATTAAACTCCTATTCCCCTATTCTCCGATGAAATGAAATGTCATGGGAAGTATAGTTTTGTTTCTCAGATGCTATTTAATGGAAACGGCAGCTTCACATTTTTTCCTGCCTTGCCATTGTTCTGTCTATACGCTTCTGTACATTTATTTCCATGCACTATTTGGCTGCTGTGTGAAAAGTACACGACTGGAAATGTAGATGCATTTAGCCTAGTTTGACTTGCACCCTGGGGGAAGGTTTGGTCTGTAACAATCAGCCGTTTAATCACTGTCTCTATGATTCTTGGTCTTCCTTTTTGTGGACTAGACTGTTATGCCAAGGTTCTTTGAGGTTTGCATGTGTGCGTATTGTGTTAATATCTGAACTTGTGAACAAGTACAGTATGTGTTAGTATGTTGACTGGAATGGTCCTTGTAATTATGTTTTGCAATTTGGTTTTCATCTGTTTTTAGTGCCTCCTTTTACTGCAGTAGTCCTTGTAAATGAAGCAATATCACTCAAACCTAAAGCACACAATCCTAAAACCCAATAAAAATGAGTTAATATTGAGTAACTTGCTCTTTAGACACACTGTTCTCAGTAAATTTGTCTCTTTTGGTCTGTCAATGAAAATACAGTAGTTCCAAACAAAGACACAGCTGATTTATACAGCACACAGCAGAATAGTTCACCTAAAAATGAAAATTCCGCCCCTGCTGGAATTTGTTTCTTCGTCAGAGTGGATTCATCTGAGAAATTAGCATTACATCACTTGGTCACCAATGGATCCTCTTCAGTGAATGAAAGTTCAAACAGCTATAAACATAGCAATAATTAGTGATCAACTTTGCTCTAGTCAATCAATCAACATTCTTGTGCATTTTAACTTTAAACATAGTAGAGGAATTTAATTCCTGAATGAACAAATCTATTAAACAAGTAATTCATATAGACATTGATTTGATTAGTTCATGAATTAAATCAGCATTTTGGATGAATTTATTAATTGAATAGTTGTCCCTGTGTAATTGATGTACTCTCTACCCTAAATCCAGCCTAAATTCAAGATGAATAATCTCAAATGCTGACATTTAATTTCATTTGTTTCTGAATGAAATCAGTGCTTTTGAATGAATATATTGATGAATGCTTCAGTGACTTACTCATAAAGACAACCACTTGATTGGTTTGAGCATATTTGAACCAATTGGTTGAATGAATGATTCAATGACTCACTCAAAGACAGTCACTTGTCGCCACCTATTGGCGTCATGATGTAATCTCCAGAAAGAGTCATTAAAAACCTCAGTGCAGACAAGCAGAGTGATACTAAAGGTTAAAATTTGAGAACTGACTATTGTATTACAATGGTGCCTGTGAAATAGCATTGTTTTTCTTTTGTAGTTTCTTCTTAGCGTGAGAAATAATCACAGAAAGGTTGATCATGTTGAACTCACTTGTAAGAATGATTCAGAAAAACCTCCCCGATCCTCAATTGACCCCAGAGCAGAGATTAAGACTCAAGCACGAGGGTTTGTCAATTAATGTTATAATGGAGAAGTTAAATGGAAGCATGAGGCTCATTTGGATGTATTTAATCAGATTTAATAGCTGTAAGTACGCCTCGTGTTTCTGCAAGGGAAGGGAAGGCCTAAGGCTCTCTCTGATTGGCTGAAAGACAACAGTGTTAGTCCCTCATTGGATGGCTTGCCTGTCATGTTTTTTCTTGTTGCTATGTTTAGTAGGGGAATAAGGGTGGTGCAAAGGACAAGGCTGGTCACATTCTCATCACCTTGAGGTGGTTGAATGGCCTTGCTGATGTCGTCTGTCATTTGCCATTTATGCATGTGTCATGATGTCGTTACTCCACGCTGTGGGAGGACGTTAGGGAACACTAAAGGAAATGAAAAGAAGGAGACAATGAGCAACACAGATAAGACCTCACAGGCACTGATGCTGGTCTGAGAGATAGTGACAGAGTCCGGACGCCCCGGGAGATCGGACCGGTTTTCCCCACCCCCCGCTTGCATAAGTCCAAATCTGTTGCCTTTGCAGAAGCTAAAATAGCATCAGCCATGTCAGCAGGCAAGGGTGCTCGCGGCAGTGAAAGGTATGAAAATTAAAAATGTAGAAATCGACAGAGGAATGAGGCTGACTTCAGGCTTCTGTCTCACCTCATCCTCTCTTCGTCCGTTTCTGGCTTGTACTTTCTCTGTTTTTTGGGCTGCAATGGAGATGCTCAGGAAGGAAACACCACCTCAGAGGTTTGATTTGACAGGAAGAGTTGATTTTGTTTATATTGTGACAGATGTTACATTCCCTACTGATTTATTACTGTCAAACCGAGCGGAAGGAATTTATGGGAAAAAATTGTTTATCTCTCAAAAACAGAATGAAAGAGTCTCTAAAGTATGTCCTCATTTAACTGTAGGCCCACTGGGATACCGGAGCCAACATTTGTGCCTGATTTGTCTACAGACTTCTGAACACAGATTCTACTAAATAGGTTGAGTTTGTATCATGTTTCTGTGTAATGTATGGGATATTTACCCAAAGTGAATTATAGTCGGCATGAATTATGTTCGCAACTAATTTTATTTCTATTATGTGACATGCTTCTGAGTTTAACAGGATATTCAATGAGAAAAAATGTAGAGCAGGAGATACATAATGGAATGGAATCAGACGAAAAAATACAATTTGCTGAAGCAATGGCTATTACTGTAGCTATTTGGCCATTTATTAATGTAGTCAGAATCAAGTTATTATAGTTAAAACTAAAATCATAATTTTTTAAAATTTGAAATCAGTGTTAACTGAAATACAGATAAAATAACATAAAAAAATTTAATGTTAAATTCAAAATTTCTTATTTTCATTTAGTTTAACCTGATGTACTGAAATAACTAAAGTTAAAACTGAAAAAATTAAATAAAGTAAAATAATAATGAAAACTGGGCATAAATAAATAATAAAAATGACAAAAACACAAAATTACTAAAACTTTAATGATTTAAAAAAAAGAAAAACAGAAAAAATACAAATGTATTGAAAATATTTATACAAATTATAATAGATTAGGATATGAATATGAAAATGAAAATGGCACTGGTCAGCAAACAAGGAAATTAATTTCAGATAAAAAGTTACATAACATACATAATGTTACGGTTTGATTAAGATTAAAATGCATTTTTTCTTTAGAATAACATATGAAGTCATTCTCAATAAGACCAGAAATGTGCATTAATAATCCAACAAACAAAATAGCAAGTAAAAATAACATGGCACTCATTTTTTGTCTTAATTTAAAAACTAAATGAATACATAAAATTAGTTTAAAACCCGTTTGAGCATGTTTTTAGTTCCCATTCAGTCAGTCACGTTCAACATTACGTCAGTGACTGACGAATTGGGATCTCGCCCGAGAGCCCAATCGGGCTCTCGGGCGAGAGCCCAATTCGTCAGTCACTGACGTAACGTCTCCGTTCCCTCCTTCAGGGAACGAGGGTTACACAAGTAACCTAGACGTTTCTCAATTGTGATTTAATAGCTACACTAGTTTTTTATAGGGCATTGGAATATGACCCAAATAAGAATTTTCACCGTATATTGCCATCTGAACAAGTAAGTAACAAGTCTGCCACGTTTGTTTTGATCAACTGAGGAAAAAAGCATTACCATAAATCTAGCTACCAATGGTGATTAAATCTAAAGATCGTTTAGCTCATATGACATCAAACCGTGTAAATTATTATTATTGTTATACTTTATTCTCAAATGATTAATGTTAACAACATCAGCATTGGTGACTATGAGTATAGTGTGTATTAGCGTGTGTATCTAATTGTCATACTCTTCGAATTTCATATTAAGAAATTATTTTAACCCAAAAAGCTAATTATGCTCCCTTCGAACTGGTTTTCTTTATAATACAAATCTTTGTAATCCCAGGCTATCTGTAATCAGAAGCACATTTATAACTGGAATATAATTTAATTTCATTCACATGTGTTTCATAAACACATAATCCTTTATGGATTACAATCCGCCATCAAAATGATACATTTAATTATTCTGGCTGCTGTGAGAAAAGGCTATAAACGATCTGCCACCTGCAGCATCCTCACATGCGATAGCCTAGTAGCCGGGACAAATTCTTTATGTTTACAGACGTGACGTAATGACGCAGCGGCATGCTCGAATTTCCCACAAAAACCCACCCATACCACTCAAATGAGAAAACATTATTATAAGCTATCCGTTGTGAATCGGGCTGAAGTAAGGTCATAGTTTTGAACACTGGCTGGTTATGTACTTGCTCAAATATTGATTTCGGATAATTTTTAACCAAAAAAAAGTTATGGACTGCAGCTTTAATTTGATCTTTTATCTTTTTTTTAATAGCCTATACGGCACTATTTTATTGACCCAGTCAAGCATCAAGAGATTTCTATACTAAGCCAGCTCAACTCTTTCTCACAAAGGACAAATATTTTCACCCTGAACCATTCCATTAGCCCTTGTATATGCCTGTCAATAACATTCAATCACTATGATGTAATCTCTCTGCCTGACATTTCTACACCCGGCTTAGCCTTATATGAGTTCTCATTCAAGTGCCTAACATATCCATAATTGCATCTTGTAGTTTAGCATTTTATTCAGGCTGTTGTTTAAGCCACAATCCAAATGCATGTACCTAAACCACTGTCCTTTCCTCACCACAACATCCAGATAGGGGAGCCTAAATGTGACAGAAAGATTTGTCATTTACACTTCCATTTTGACGTTTCCCCTCTCCAGTGTAAACCACTGACTGGACTAAGCTCTGACTTGTTTAGCAGGCAGCAGAGTCTCTGACAAGAATGAGAAAGACACGGGAACAGTCCAGGGATTTACTGAGTGTCAGCCAGCCCATTCAAATTGTCTTGTTTCCACGGCACTCAAAGGCATCACTCACTCTGTACCTTTCGCAGGGTTGGCTATTAATAGAACAGAGTATGGGTAAAATCGCCCTGTCTCATGCACCCGCTCTCAAAGCTCCAGAGAAGCCAGAGTCGGACTGTGGTGTACACCGATAAGGTGCTTGAAAGAACATTCTCATTGTAAGGCTGTATCTGATATAGTGTACGGAAATGAATCGACTTCTTAGTCCTTTATGTTGAACATTTTTACATGTAGAAATGGCATTTATAACTCTGCAATGGGTACCTTGCATTTTAATGATATGGTTTTAAGGAGATTCATCAAAATTCGATTAGCATCTCCTGGATGAAATACCACTTGCAGAGCAGCAAAAGAATCAGAGTGAAGCTCAGTTGATCTTTAAATGTGGTAAAATCTCCATTAACATCTCATCAACTCATATTAATTTTCAATTATTTCCTGACCCGTAGCAGTGATGGCAAAGCTGATCTCCGTGATCACAGAGCGTAAACACACCCATGATGCAGCATCACTGCAGCACAGTATTTAAGCGGGCCAAATCTCTGTTTTTATGTCTGTGTAGCAGAAAAGGGTAAATTCAGATTGGAGTTGATCACTCCCCACAGGATGTACAGTTGAATATACACTACCTGTCAAAAGTTTGAAGTTGATTAGATTATGTAATGTTTTGGAAAGATGCCTCTTATGCTAATACAATACAAAATCAGTGTTTTAATGCATTTTATTTCTGTGATTGCAAAGCTGGTTTTTTTTGTCACATGATCCTTCAGCAAGTCTAATATGCTGATTGGTTTTATGATTTTCAGTGTTGAAAACATTTCTTGCAGCTTAATTTTTTTTCAGAATTATTTGATAAAATTTTTAAAAGAACAGCATTTATATTAAAGTAAACCTTTTGTAACAATATAAATGCCTTTACTGTCACTTCTGATCACACTAATATAAATTAATTTCTTTCCTTCCTTCCTTCCGAATGGAGCTATATGGTTGAATAGATGGATAGATAGATCATATTAATTTTGCATTAGTTATAATTATTGAAATAATATTAATAGTATAATAAAATGGCAATTTACTTGTATATAATTACCAGTAATAATAAACTAAATGTAATGCTTTAAAGGGGTCATATGATGCGATTTCAAGTTTTCCTTTCTCTTTGAAATGTTACAAGCTCTTGGTGCATAAAGAAGATCTGTAAAGTTGCAAAGACTAAAGTCTCAAATCCAAAGAGATATTCTTAATAAAAGTTAAGAGTCAACCACGCCTACCTAAAACGACTCATTCTAACACGCCCCCACATGTCTACGTCACTATGTGGAAATATTAGCATAATGCCGCCCAAATGTGCACGCAAAGAAAGAAGGCGTGGTTTCAGGAACAGCAGTAGTGTTGATGCAGCCATGTCAGGGAGACGCTGTGTGTTTCAGTGCGAAAGCAAAAGCACTTTATTTGGCCTTCCGGAAGTAGATGCAATTAGAAATCATTGGTTAAGATTTATTTACAACAGAACAGCACAATCCAGATGTTCGAATTTGTGCAACGCATTTTATGGACGATAGTTTTTTTTTAACCTAGAAGAGTACAAGGCTGGCTGTGCACAAAGGTTGTTTCAAAAAAAAATTTGGGTCAATGGGTCAATTCTGACTTTGCTATGACAATCTGGTGCAGCGCAGAGTAACGCGTCGTGTGTGTGTGTGTGTGTGAGGGGAACAGGGTCACATCTCAGGAGAGTGAACTGCCTGTCAGAAATCATAGCACGTCAGCTGTCTTAACCGCAGCTTGTGTACTGCATCAACACTGTGTTTGTCACTCGACTCTGTTGCCCTTTCGGGCTTGAACTGATGGTAAAACTAACGACATTATTAACTGTCTTGATATTTACTTTGAAAGCTGAAGCTCGCGATTATGGTAAGGGGTGTTACATTTCCGACGTGTGCTTGTGGTGTTCGGCCAATCACAATGCACTGGGTCAGCTGGCCAATCAGAGCAGACTGCGCTTGTCAAAGGAGGGGACTTTGTTGAAAACTACGTGTTTGAGAGAGGCGGGGCATAGGGGACCTACAATAATGTACAGTATTTGAAAAATAATGTGTTTTTTGAACATTAAAGCATGTCAACATATTCTGTTACACCAAATACACAAAATAATGATCTTTAAAATAGCATCATATGACCCCTTTAAAACATTTAATTCTGAAATTTATTTTTAATAATATCATAATTTTAAAAAAATTACTACGTTAAGCTAACTGAGACTTGTTATAGCACTTTTGTATCATTGCTCTTTTGTTGATTTTGATTGCTTCATTGTAAAAAAAACACTGTAGCAGCACAAATACACACACGCACGCACGCACGCGCACACACACACACACACACACACACACACACACACACACACACTCACTCACTCACTCACTCACTCACTGGTCCAATGCTTTCCCAGTCTGGCCACACACAGCTCTGGTGTGCTTCTTGACCTGCCCAACTCCCTCACATAAGCTCCTCTTTTTCAGCCCACTCATCCTCCATTCCATACGCTGAGCAGGCATCTGTTCCTAGGGTGATTCTGTGTGAAGTGACCTGTCGGCTCAGATGTGTGCCACCATACAGCTGCACCCTACAATAGTCAACCAAATGCACTGATGTCTTCTCCTTGATTACTTGAAGTGAGCTCAAGGCAAACTATTAATGCAACAGCGGTGTCTGTCCAGTGCTATGAAAGGCTATGACTCATGCGCTGTATTCATGTGGTCCACATAAACCTACACCAATCTGAATGATTTTTTCCCCCCACTACAAACCTGTAGAGCACCTATGTAACCTTCAGCATCTTGCTCAATGCCACAGCCGGCACGTGACATCCTGCAGTATTTCTTCTTATCTCAGCTTGACTCCAGTGACCTGATTCAATCACTGCTCACTCCACATGATTTGTGATTCTTAGATTCACAGTCACATTTCAACTTCATCCTACAATAATCCACTTATATTCATAGTGTAATCTACTTGAATGTAAATATCGTGTGCTGTGATATAAATCATGACTTATTAGGATCCTGAATGAGACCTGACTTTACAGTATATACAGTAATTATAATTGTGTTGAGTGAATTCACACTATGTTCATTGGAAATGTCATCATGATGCGTTGACTGCTTAGTCAGGATGTGATTGGTGGGCTTTATGAAATGGGGATAAAAACTTTATCTAGTCTACATGCAGCAGCGGAGATCAAAATTGGAGAACAATCTATAAATAATTGATTTTTTTTCTGAAATATTGTTTATTTTCATCGCTCAAGATTTGAAGGAATATTAGCTGTGGCTATACCACTGTTCTACTAACATGTTTGACAAATATCCAAGGCATTTTAACAAAAACCTTTATTTTGTGGGAAACATTACAACTAAAATTGAGAAGGGTTACAGCTGTCAGAAATTAGTGTGAAGTGTAGACGCCCTTGCTTTGAATGACTTCAGCATATTTTTGCAGGCTGATTGGGATATGTTTGTAGGGAAGGAACTTTATGTTGCTGATAATATTTGCATTCAGTCTGCCATGTAGCTGTATAAGAGGCCCAACTCCTGCTGCAGAAAACATCCCCCAAACCGTGACACTTCCTCCTCCAGCTTTCACTGACTCCTTTACGCACTTGGGATTCAGTCTTTCCTCAGTTTGATGCCGAACAAAATGTTTCCCATCAGACCCAAATGAATTAAACTTGCTCTCATCACTAAAGTGAACTCTGGACTAGTGTTCCTCTCTCCACATAACATGTTCCTCAGCAAAGGTGAGCATAGCCTTTTGATTCTTTCTGTTGATGAGAGGCTTCGTCACTGCAGAGTGCGTTTTCTGTCCAACGTCTCTTAAGACAGATCCTTACCCTGTTCAACACTGAACTAGCAAGCAATTCCAGCTGCAGTGTTGAACCGATTCCCCATTCTGTCTTCTCGTGCATTTGTCTTACGTGGACGACCAGCCTTTTTGGGGGACTTGAATGAATTAGTGTCATTGTAAACCTGCAGAATTTGAGAAATCACAGATTAGGAGTTACCAGCTTCTCTTGCAGTGGCTGAAAGGTCATGGTCTTCATCTGGACAACCTCCTGTCACAGGGTTCCAGTCACCTTAGAGCGGCCTGCCATCTTACAATCTCACTGAAAATTTAAGGAATGTTGTCAGTTAAATAGGGTTTGTCAGGTAATTAAGGATATTAGCACCAGGTGCCAGATTAACACCAATATCTTTGAGACATCTGTGTTCTCGAATACACTAATCTAGTTCTTTTTCAAATATCTCATTTAAGTTTTATACTTTGCTTCAGAATACAATTAATTTATGAAATATGCTTAAAAAACTGCCCTTCTACTGCTGTTAGGATAACTTCAAATAAACCTAAACAAGCAGTGACCTTGAAATTTAGGAAATTACAGGTTATATGTTCTCTAATTATGATCCCCACTGTATACAGATCCCCATTGTATACTTCAGTGTACTGTACACTGTATACAAATTTTACCTCTGTAATACTGTGAGTTTGTTACTTAGTGTCTTGTTTTCTGGTATACTGAACATTCATAAATTAAGATGAAGCAAAATGGTGAGTTTGTGCTTAAAACTAAAAAATGTCTCCCAGTGCGGTAAGAAAAATCTACTTAATTCAAAAGAAAAACAAGTGCATTTTTCTTTCCCCATTGGCAGGCATTTTTGCTCGTTTTAATGTTGATAAATTTATCAGAAAGCAAGACTTGATATCTTATGTCATTTTGATTCTCAAGTAAATGCATCTTGATTTAAGACTGTTTAGATATTTGTAAAACAAGACAAAATACTGAGTAACAAATACATTTTTGCACTTGTATGACAGATTTTTGAGTAGAACAGGATATTCAGTCAAAATGTATGGATTTTATCCATCACGAATTGAGTGGATTTGTAAAATGTGGGTGTTTTTCATGTTGAGTGTTGACTTATCCCTTATACATTTCATTGAATATTAAATTACAAACCTGACAGGTTGCGTATCTAGTCGAATAAATACAGCAAGCAAGATGAAGGTTGTGCATCATAAGTCTTGTGGGTTGTGTCTGTTTATTGCATGACATTCTGAGCTCCTTCCTTAATATTGCTGTGGTGGCACCTTGAAAATCTCATCATTCAATTTATTTATCTCTTTCCTCTTCCTCCGTATGGAAGATCGAAGAGTTGACACTCTGTGAGTTTCATTAAGGACTGTTGTTTGAGGTGCTCTCAAAGATAATTAAGCTAATCGAAAGAGTATTTTTGTGTTCAGAGAAGGTGTTGCACTGTCAGACACCAAGGATGTAGAGCCACTCCAGCTGTGTGAGGAATGCTAAAGCTAGTGCACTGAAAGCTTATGAGAGTGTGCATATGTATAAAGAGGTCTTGCTTACAAACCTGGGTCGAAACTGAATTATGCTGCTTTTAATGCCTTGTGCTGTGAATACTTTATTGATTTCATCTTTAATGCAATATGTCTGCATGTCTGTTTTTGAATCTGAGAGATGGATCTGAAAGCATACTGTTCAATCATGAGTAAAGGAAGGGAAGGGAAGTGATTGTTTAAGTGCATCCATGCAAATATGAGCCAATCAATTATGACAAAACTTCATTAATACATGTGCCTTCCACAAAGCTTTCAAACCACTTTTAAATCACTGCTAATAGTCTTTATGATGAAGACATCTCATTCAGCTCAAATCTTATTTTACTATGCATTACAGTTTTATGTTCTTAAGCCTATTTAGAGGATGAATAAACAGCTGTAGTTTGGGATGTGGTTAATGTAAATTATGTGTCTCATTACTGATTTGTATCTCCTTGCATGGGTGTTATAGGAATAATTTTATATTCTCTTGCGGTCATTCTTTTTTTTAAATGGGCTGTTTTTTTTATTTTTCCTGCCAAATAACAAATGCATGACTTAATATGAGAGTGAATCTGTTCAGTTCTTTAAGTATATAGAAAGTGTAAAGAATTCAGAATAAATGGATCCGTGGAAGTGCTGGTTTCACATATTTTGAACTATAAATAAAGGATAAAGGTTCAGAGGCTAGAGTGGTAAATCAATGCATTATGTAAGCAAGATGAAAGATGTTGTGTAGTGCTCGAGCTTATATGCTTAGCTTGAGTGCTGAATACAGGATTGATTCCTTCAGTCAAAGCAAAGATTTGCTCTATAGACACCATGAAATCTATTTAATTGAAATGTATTGTGAGACTTGGTTTTATCCATTGGGATCTCATTGGATTGTATTTTGTCTCACTGTATGTGTGAGTGGGAAAAGTCTTATAATCTTATAAAAACAGACTTCATTAATAAATATGCTGTAAGACCAAGGACATTCGTTAGGAAAGTGAAGAGGGTACATTTTGACTTGTCTTTTAAGGTGCAAAAAGTCCCCAGATGCCTTTTGGTTTTGTACTTGGATGATAAACAGTGCTTCAGCTGATTTGAAAAATAGTTTGTAGAGGAACAGTGGTGGAAATGACTGAAAGACTGAGGTTGTGTGAGAATATTATTCAGTAAGAATTGATAGATGAGGACGTGATCAAGCTAAACACAGTGAGTCAGCACTTGGTGTGTCCTCTCTCCACCTGCTCTGTGCCCTCACATCACATTCCACTGGTTTTTACTTCAATCTTACTACTGCAGACAAATGAACAGCTCTGATGCATTGAGGCATGGACTGCACAAGACCTCTAAACATGTCCTGTGGTACCTGGCACCAAGACATTAGCAGCAGATCCTTTAAATTCATGCAAGTTGTAAGGTGGGGTCTCCATGACTTGAATTTGTTGGTCCAGCACATTGGAGGCTAAGGCAATACTCTGAACTCTTTAGGCGCTTTCGCACTGGAGGAACCTTTCCATAGTTCCTAGAACTATTAGCGGAAGTTGCCGCTTATTGGCGGTTTTGCACCGCAGGAACGTATTTAGTTCTAGGAACTCCTTTTGGGGGAACTAATTTAGCTCCTACTTCAAAGTAGGGTCTAAAACAGTTCTATAGGAACTACCAGTTACGTAAGTGTACACTGACTGGACAAACGCATACGAAACACCGGCTACCTGGCATTTTTATAAAGCCATGTAAAAATATTTACTCCACAAACATGGAAAACAGCGATAAAGGCATTTACCTGTTGTCTGCAGCATTGTGTTCATTTCTCAGCCTTTATGATAACACTACAGGTTGTCATAGGAGATTTAGTCAGATTTTCATGGTCTTTCAATCATGTAAACTATGTGTTTAAATAATATCTCTGTTATCACGAAACCAGGAAAACGGCCTGAGGGAGAAATTGGATCTCTAGGAACGACCCTGCTGGCTAGTTCCTAGAACTAAGTTTCTAGAACTACATGGTGCGAAAGTGCTTTTGCGATGTTCCTCAAACCATTCCTGAACAATTAAAGCGATAGTTCACCCCAAAAATGTAAATTCTGTCATTAATTACTCACCCTCATGTCGTTTGTAGCTACATTATGTAACGAATCAGCTCATGACAGGAAATATGAATAATTAACCATAACTAGTTATAATTAACTATTCATATTTTAGATCCGCTGTAGATATTTAGCTGACCACTCAGGGTCAACTGTCTTGTCAATTCTAAGAACGTTAATTTCCTGGTTAAGGGAAATAAATTTCTTACTGTACAATTCTACAAAATTTTGTAGCGTAAATCTGCATGATTAGTGACTCCGGTTATGAGCAAACAATGAACACGTCAAGTGTGATACAAGTAAGGTTTTATTAACTACATAAACACTTAAACTAGTCTAACATACTACATAAACACATAAACTGGTCTAACATACACACACACACACACACACACACA
>NW_015506373.1:283368-307143 GCF_001515645.1 Sinocyclocheilus grahami
CAAGGCCGAAAGGCCTGGCACCAGCTTTGATATCCTGAAGCGTTTTTTTCACATCTTCATCTGCATCTGACCGAACCACCGACTGGGGCGGGTCCCTGGAGCCGGGCCTTTAAGGTCGGAGAAGATCCCCGCCTCTCAAGATGGGCTTATCCAATGAGAACGTCCGGAACCTCAAGTGGGGGGTTCTGAGATACAGGGGGTTTTTTATGGCCCTTTGTTGGAAAGCATGGTAATTTGTGGTATGAAGCTTGTGTAACAATTATTAAAGACTCTTAGAACACTAATATGTTGCGTAGGTGTAAACATACAATATACATTCTCAATTAGATCATCCGAATACGAATTCATAGATACTAGACATGGTAGAGTTACTTATATGAATGAGTGGTTTATCGTAAGCATGAATAAAAATAGTCTATAATACAACAGATTAATACAAAACAGCAATAATATTCACAATGGCCTGAAGAATATGTGTGTTCATTCAAAGAAAGGTTTTCCTATGAATTAATTAGTAGAAAAGTCCATTTCTACTGTGCGTTTGTCCTGGGACATGCAGGGATTTTCCCTGCTTTAGATACTTTTGGCCAATAAACCCAGTGATATCAGCGTTGGTTGCCATGCAACAAAGGGGCCTGTTTCGGCTTCCTGGGGTGTTACGCATTCCGGGGGGAAGGGTTCATGGGTCCTCGTATGGCTTGTTAACTGAGGGGGGTTACAGAGTATTTGTTAAATATAAAAACAAAATATATATTGTGTGTTTGATTGGTCCAGACGCTACAAGTATTATGAAGTGATTATCAGAGATAAACTTCCCCACTATAGGTGTATGGAGGCTTTTTTACCTTTTACAGGTTCATACTGGCCATTATAGTTCATTAAAAGGTTAGTTCACCCAAAAATTTAAATTCTGTCATTAATTACTCACCCTCATGTCGTTCCAAACCCGTAAGACCTTCGTTCATCTTCGGAATTCAAATTAAGATATTTTTGATGAAATCCAAGAGCTTTCTGACCCTGCATAGACAGCAACACAACTACCACGTTCAAGGACCCGAAACGTAGTAAGGACATTGTGTAAATACTCCATGTGACATGGTTCAACCATAATTTTATGAAGCTATGAGAATACTTTTTGTGTGCAAAGAAAACAAAAATAATGACTTTATTCAGCAATTTCTCTCTTCTGTGTCAGTCTCCGCTGCCATTCATGACAGTACCACGACACGTGTGTGCATTCCTCTGCTTGTAAACAAGCCGCAGCGCATCCAGGATCTGTGTCAGAACGCCAGCTCCTGTGTCAGCAGCATCACACACATGTGTCTGACACCTTTCTGTCATGGCCAATATTAAGTTTTGAGCTACAGTAGTTCTTCTGTGTGATCAGACCGTTTGTGTGTGTGTGTGTGTTATGCTAATATAGGAACACAAGGTTAAACTATTTGTATTCATCCAGATTATTCTCAAGTTTTTCATTGCTTGTGTCCTTGCTACAGAAGCAAACCACCTCAATGCTGGGAAAATTCTTCCTCACGGGAACCGGATTCATCTTCTCTGCTCTCTTGAGGAGACTTCGTCAGATTGTTCCAGAAATAAATTAAAAAGCTCAAAGATTCATTTTCAGAAAAAAAGACCTTAACAAAGACCTATTTTTACTGACCTTTTTGGTTCTATTTTAAGAGGTTTAATAAGTTATTAGGTTTTATACCAGATTCGGTTTTGGATTACAGACAGGCCAATTAAGCAGCAGTCTTCAGAAACTGTTCATTCCTGCAAGAGCAGGGAAAATAAGTATGGAGGCTTTAACACAGCTGAAGCATTTTTATATGTTTTCAACATTTACTGGCCATAAAATATTGACTGTAGGTTCATACTGGCCATTATAGTTCATTAAAGGGATAGTTCACCCAAAAATTTAATTTCTGTCATTAATTACTCACCCTCATGTCGTTCTGAACCCATAAGACCTCCGTGCATTTTCGGAACACAAATTAAGATATTTTTGATGAATTCTGAGAGCTCTCTGTCCCTCCCATAGACAACAATGTAATTACCACGATCAAGGTCCAGAAACGTAGCAAGGAGATCGGTAAAATAATCCATGTACAGTGTTTCTTTTTTTACGTTATTTTTTTATTTTTCTGGACTCCTTTTTAATGGTTAAATTAAATGTTATTAATCAAAAAGCATGTCTAATTAATTAAAATCATGAAACTTGAAAAGTTTAACAAATATTACATGTTTAGGGCCCTATGAAATGTTTTATTTTTTCCAACCTTATGTTTTATTGTTACCAAATTATGTTTTTGCATGTCTAATTATTTGAAAGCATAAAAACAAGTTTAATTTATTCTTACAATAGCCTTATGATATTTTGCTCAGAAATTCTGTGTGCTGTGTTTTTTAAGGCATAAAACATTCATTTAATCTATCTTTTAAGTAATGAAAATTAAACAAATTTAATTTTTTGGAAAATAATGGTCATTTAATATTACAATTAAAACATTGAAGAAATATTGTATGATTATTCCTTAAAATGTAATAATTTTAGTAGTAGTAGTAGCAGCCTGTTACGTACATTCTACTGAACAATAGTAATATATTTCTGCCAATAGCTTCACGTTAATCCGAACTTTTATTTTGACGGGTTGCCGTGAACACCTTTACATTTCTGTGTGTATATGATATGAGGATAGTTTTACTCAATTGAAACGGTCAAATGCTCATGATGTGACTCTCAGAGAAGTTCTGGAGATGTTGTTCATGTATTTATGTCCTCATTTAGTGAGACGGCAGAAGCTAAAATCACTGCAAGCGTCACGCGCGCTTCAGTACTAGTGGTAAACAAAACCGCACGTTTGCGCCATTCATTGACTCTCTGTCCCTCCCATAGACAACAATGTAATTACCACGATCAAGGTCCAGAAACGTAGCAAGGAGATCAGTAAAATAATCCATGTACAGTGTTTCTTTTTTTAAGTTTTTTTTTTCTTTTTCTGGACTCCTTTTTAATGGTTAAATTAAATGTTATTAATCAAAAAGCATGTCTAATTAATTAAAATCATGAAACTTAAACAATTTAACATCAATTTATTAAAAGTTTAACAAATATTACATGTTTAGGGCCCTATGAAATGTTTTATTTTTTCCAACCTTATGTTTTATTGTTACCAAATTATGTTTTTGCATGTCTAATTATTTGAAAGCATAAAAACAAGTTTAATTTATTCTTACAATAGCCTTATGATATTTTGCTCAGAAATTCTGTGTGCTGTGTTTTTTAAGGCATAAAACATTCATTTAATCTATCTTTTAAGTAATGAAAATTAAACAAATTAAATTTTTTGGAAAATAATGGTCATTTAATATTACAATTAAAACATTGAAGAAATATTGTATGATTATTCCTTAAAATGTAATAATTTTAGTAGTAGTAGTAGCAGCCTGTTACGTACATTCTACTGAACAATAGTAATATATTTCTGCCAATAGCTTCACGTTAATCCGAACTTTTATTTTGACGGGTTGCCGTGAACACCTTTACATTTCTGTGTGTATATGATATGAGGATAGTTTTACTCAATTGAAACGGTCAAATGCTCATGATGTGACTCTCAGAGAAGTTCTGGAGATGTTGTTCATGTATTTATGTCCTCATTTAGTGAGACGGCAGAAGCTAAAATCACTGCAAGCGTCACGCGCGCTTCAGTACTAGTGGTAAACAAAACCGCACGTTTGCGCCATTCATTGACACAGAGACACGCAGAATTCATATTTAAATATGAATCGTTTTGCAGCTTAATATTTACAAATACTGGTGGGAGTGGGAGTGTACTCACGTGTGTGTGCGCACGCGCGGAACTGCGCTGTGCATGATACAGAGAGCGCAACCATAACGTAGAGACCGAAATGACATGCCGTCATGTAAATAAGCTATTTAGTTTGCTTAATAAAAGAACAAGGTATAGACCTGTTCTTTCGGAAAGGTAACTTTAAATGACTTCTGTTGTGATCGGGCGCTATAAAGAAAATATAATTAAATAAAATTAACTTGACCTTCAAGGGGGGCGGGGGGTGCCGTTGGGGGGGGCGCCTAATATAATGGCAGGGGAAACACTGATGTAACATCAGGGGTTCAACCGTAATTTTACGAAGCTACGAGAATACTTTTTGTACACAAAGAAAACAACGACTTTACCCTAGTGCCATTTTGGAGAGTATCCACTGAACGGAAACAACATATGCAGTTCTGTGTCAGCTGCACAACGCGGATATGTTGTTTTCGTTCAGATCTTATGGGTTTGGAACGAGAATTTTCATTTTTGGGTGAACTATCCCTTTAAGAATCAAAATCTATTACTGAACTGGAGTCAAAAATAATCTTTAAATCATAATTTTCTTGCAGAAACTAGCAATACTTTCATTGCACACTCTCTAATACAATGCAGAGGTACATATTCAAGGACAGCACAGAATGTTTTGCAGCATTAAATTTGCATATGATTTGCAGACATGATGGATTTTGAAGTGCCACTGCTTGTGTAAGAGGTGTCTGTTCCTCTCCTGACCAGCATTTTCTCTTTGGCCATGAATTAAAAGTAGAGCCTGAATATTCAAGTATAGCATTGATTTCTGAATTTCAAATGAAAGAAAGTTCCACAGTCATTTGTAAATGGCTTTTTAAAAAGTCAGATCATTTGGATTTGAATTTGTAATTCCTTTGAATAATGGAGTATCTTTGTCTTGTTTCACTTTTTCAAATTCAACCAGTGACACATTCAGTGTAGATTTACTTCAGATATTCAAAATTAGAGGGAAAAAAATAGATAGATATACTTTTTATTTTTTTTTTATTTTTAAGATTTGCTTAACCTGTGACAACAAAAAAGCCATGTGAGTAGTATTCAGGCTCAGGTTCCTCCCATTGTAGACCAGAATGCCAAGTTTTAAAAATGATTCATTGTGAATGCTTAATTGAGAACAGAAACAGTCATCCATTACCTCAACTGCTCACAGCATGTGAGATGTGAACGCAGTAAATAACTCCATTGAGACTGCTAACTAGCACTGCCACTAAAAATATGCTTTTAACACAATTTCTTGCTGTTATTGAGCTCCAGAAAACTATCAGTCTTGATTTAATGTTCTAATGTTATAAAACTATGTGTCTGAAACTATGATGATAGTATGATGATTTAGAGAAAAATATACAATTATACAATAATATTATAATAGCAAAACGATTAAATATTAATTGTATATTAAAAATAATAATAGCAATCACAATTCTTTTTTTTTGTTCTTATAAGTTATTTTTTTGATTTCATCCCACTAACTCTAATAATAATAATTATTATGATTACTATTATTATTTTCCCACAGTGAGAGAGATGTTAGTGACAGCTCAAAAGTCCAACAGCAAATCTCTCAAAAAGCCTGTCGCTCGATTTTACTGCACAGTCAAAAGACTTTGATTACAGACCAGTGTAGAGGATCTTTGCCAGTGAAGAATATTTGCAGCTCTGTCTCTTTACTTAATGTGTTTTTCCACAGCCACATTTCATCAAGAGACCCATTAATCAGGAGATTACAGAATTTTTCTTATCATGGATCAAATTTATGTACTGTAGGATTAACATCAAAAGCATTCAAAAACTGGTGAGATTTGAGTTGCAGTGAACTGCTGGCAGAGCATGTCCACAATTTCGATTCATGCCATATGGAAAAAAGTCTGAGATCAATTTTTATGCTGTTTTCTCATGTAGTTCACAGCACAGAATTTCTTGGTGTCATTGCATTAATTTACCTTTTTTTGCATGGATATGTCATGTTCTACAAATGCAGACTAAAGCAACAACAGATAGTTTCCTGGCCATTCCACCAGTCTGTCATTGGTCGGACAAACAAATAGTCCCTCTCGCCTAAACTAACACCATTAGTTGAGCCAAAGTTGCTATCTCAGGACTCTCATTCACTAACCATGCATACACACACGTGTGTAAAATCTGTATACAAATGTTTTCACAAACAAATCATGATGTTCCTATAACTTTAATGCCAGAATGTATTCTGTATGTATAACTGAATATGCAAAAATCACATACTCTGGGTGGCCTTAAATGGATTTAGATTAAATTTTCTACATGGATATTTCATCTTTATTTAATATATTTCATCATATACAATAAAAGAGTAAGCTTAAGCATTGTAGCTTGAGCTGTGATGTTCCTCTTCATAAAAATGCAAATACTTATCTGTAGCTATTGCTACCGAATGAGAGGTCTGTATAAAAAGCGTTTTTTGTGTCTGAACTGGTTTTGAGAATGACACACTTGGCATAGCTCGAGCATCTTGCTGCGTGTGCTTTTAGAGAGCATCATATGTTTGCTGAGAGTGACGAAAGGCTGTAATGGAAAGTTTGAGCATATTGAGCCCATATATGGAGTTGTTTGGGCATGTTTTATGCAAATGACTAACCTCAGGCATGTAGTCGCTTATTTAGAATACTCCAAATTCATTAACATTAGAATGAGGTTAAGAACAATTCAAGTGCGTATGCATTTGTTGGGAATTAGGTTCACCTGTGTGTATAACTACAAATAATCCACGCAGTTATTAGTGAATGAGACCCAAGGTCTTTACAAAGCTGCAGTGTTTACACTCCTCAGAGAAACCAGTCATTGAGCGAGGATAAGAAAGAGTGTTTTAACATAAAAATTGCACAATTCTGCTTTAAGAAACAACCCTTCCTGAAGCTAAAACCTTAAAGAAATAAATCAATGTTTTTGATAAATTATGTTTATATATAGTTTCAGTATTCTCTCTCAGCTCTCTGATGTTTTATGACCGTTCGCTCCGGCAGGCCTGTTAGTGTACTCTTTGGTTGTTATCTGCAGCAGTCACATTGTATGTTAAGCTGACCAGACTGGTGATTCGGGGAGGCCTAATGTTATGAAGCAGATGACAAATCGTGTTGCGTTTTCACTGGGCCATCCAGTCTCTTATGATTTAATGACTCTTTACAATGTCCCTTGGTAGTTATCATTTAAGAGGACACTGTTTTAGAGGACACTGGAAGAAAGGGAAACACCCTTTTGTGTTGCAAAGCCAAATCGCTTTGCATGTGACAAATACGATTATTTCTCAATGACCTTCTTTAGTAGAGACGAACACCCATGAAAATCAAATGTGAATTCTCAAGGGAGTAATTTTGCACTAAAAGGGCACCTTGATTTTAAATGTTTAACCCTGAAAGGCGATTCTGATTTGACAGCATGGCCAACAAGCTTTAGAGTAGAAGTCAGTATGATATTACTGTATGTTTTCACAGATTGTTTTAGATTAGGTTTCCTAACTTGAAAATCACACTCTTATGTTTATTTCTCCTCTGATGGGACACCGTTGCGGCCTCAAGTCTGAGGTGTAATTAGATTGGGAGGCGGTTTGTTGTGCGGTTGTGTTGACAGACACCGCTAGAATGCCCTTTACACGGATACGTCTCTGGCCCTGCGAGTGTGAGCCAGCCCACTAATCAAACGCATGGCTAGATTAACCACACACAAACTGTGTTTGTGCCCTCACTTTGCCTTCCTTTTCCTCACTTATTTCACCCATTCTACCCTTTTTTGACCCTTTTTTTTCATTTTTAGTGATACTAATAAATCACCATTTACAACAGCAACTGTATTCCCATTACTGGGATTTTAGTCACATTTGTAGATTTGAACAGGGATTGTAAAAAATTTAGAATATTTAAAATCCTAAAAAAAAAGTGAAAATTAATAAAAATTTTAGACAGATAAAAGTCATGAAATTATCTTTACTGGATACTCTTTTTTTTTGTCTTTTTGGAGTAAGTTGTCCACTAAAAATCATTTAAAGGCTTTTTTTTCAAAATGAAAATCATTACAAACCCATACAACTTTTGTTTATCTTCGAAACACATTCAAATATTTTTCATCTTCGTCTTTTTGTCTGTCCATTGAAAGTCTATGCATTAAATAATGTACAAAAAGAAAGTAATTCACATTAATTGAGTGGTTTAATCTACTGTAAGTCTTCTGAAGAGACACAGTCACTTTAATATGATGAACTGGTTTAATTTAGACTTTGGTTAATACTTCATAACTCGGATACATTCAGTAGTGCACATCAAATATGTCAAACTGCAGCTCACCGTACATGCTTAACACAACAACAAACCTGATTTGGTTCTTGCAATAACATTAAAACAAACTTGGTTGGTTTTTAGACATTAAATAAGTACAGTAAGCTACCATTTGATCAGTGTTTATATGCGAATATAAGTCTAGATTAAGTCTGTTCATCATACAGTATAAAGCAATTTCGACTCTTCAGAAGACTTGGATTAAGCTGCTTGATTTATATGGACTAGTATTACAATGTCTGTATTAAACTTTTATGCCTAAGTTTTGGTGGAAAATCTTATGGGTGTTTATGTAACAACATGAGAGTAAAATATGACAGGTTTTTTTTATTTCTGAGTGAATTAACTCTTTGTTTAAGGTGAAGAGTTTACATTTTTTTGCCTTTAATGGCACCAAACTGGTTTGCAAAAATTATAATTGTGGTCACAGTTTTCAAACACTCCCCTCATCTTCTATTGGTTGGCAAAACTGTTATTGCCACCCTAAACTCACATCATTGGCTAAGCCAGCGTTGCTTACTAAAGTTGGGCTGGTCGGGTTCTTAAACAAACAGATCAATGTTTTGAAAGTTCGTATAGTTGCCTGTGCATTGTAAGATGGGAAAAGAGAACCAGCAGAAAAAATTATATTTAAGATTTAAATATTAAAGAATTTGTACCAGGTACACAAATTAAATACAAAAAAAAATTAGATGGAAAAATTGTATTTAAAAAAACTTGAATGAAAATTGGAATGCTGCCTTAGCAACTACAATAAATGAAAGATAAATGCATATAAATATAACACAAAAAGCACATTAACAAACATTAAAATATAAACTAAAATGAAAACAAAATATAAAAATGACAGCTAATTAAAATTATTACTAAATAAATACTAATAGTATATAAATAATAACTAAAATAACACTAGAACAACTGTCAGTCCTCCTCAGACAGCTCTATAAAATATTTTTTTATAATTCCTCATCTTCACATTTTTGGAAAAAATTTCAAATGCTTGGTCAGAAGGTGTGGGGACCTTGATTTTAGTTTAGGCTAATTAATGCAGCCTGGCTATAATCACTGGCAGAACTTTGTGTGTATTTCAGCGCAGACACCTGCTTTCATCTTGACCCTTAAGCATTTTGTAACGCCTCTTTAACCTGACCACATTTACACCAATCCTGATCGTCACCGCTGTCTCCTGCTTCATTCTTTGCCTATGACTGGTAGGAAAGGTGAAATGAGTGTTACTATGACATCCTCTTTAGGCCTGATGGGCAAATCCTTTTAATGAGAGGACATTCTGTCAGGGTGGTTGGATTTTTTTCTGGTTGAGTGCTGTGCTCGAAGAGTTTAGACATGAGAGCTGCTCTCATCCTCAGCGCAGGATAAACAGTGGTGGATGGCATGCGGCTCTGGCTGGGCCGTAAGCCAAGCTCCACTAGCTGGACCACACAAACTGCTGTCTCTCTCCTCTCTTGCTGTTTCTTTCTGTCGCTCTCTCTCTCTCTCGCTCTCTTTTAATTTCAGTAATCCATGAGGTTTAAATCGGTCAGGATTCACTGGTTTTCATTTTAAAGAGTGCACAGTTATGACAGGGAAACTTTGTGGTAAAGGCATACAAAATTAGATGAAATTATAGGAATATTTTGGTATGAGGATTCGGGTAAAATGACACCATTAGTAATATAAAAAACTGCATTTGTTTAAAACAGTAGGAAGTAAAAGTAGGCATCACAACATAGTACAATATGTAAAATGTTATTCACTTTGAGATTTGTTTTTCTAAGATTCCATTTAACAGTGTTATTCATTTATTTATTTAGTACACACATAAATGAAAATTAGCTAAAAATGTACTCAGGCCATCCAAGATGTGCGTCTTCATTAGAACAGATTTGGGGAAATTTAGCATTACATTACCTCACCAGTAGATCCTCTGCAGTGAATGGGTGCCGTCAGCTGGCAGCTGATAAAACCATTATAATAATCCGCAGGTAATCCACATGACTCCAGACTCCTTGTGAAGCCAAAACAAATTCATTATTAAGGCATTTGATCCGTGCATATTTCTCTCCTAATTCAGACTAAACAACTTTTTCACTGAAGAAAGCAATATGATGACTTATATTTTAGCTGGAAGCAATGGTTTGAAGTTGAAAAACATCTTATTGATGGATTTGTTTAATACAATTTTTGGCAATTCATGTAAATTGATAGGCAGTCGTGTCGATTACTTACAGATTATTGTGATGTTTTTATCAACTGTTTCTGCTCTTATTCTGACGGCACCCATTCATTGCAGAGGATCCATTGATTTGCAAGTGATGTAATGGAAAATTTCTCCAAATCTGTTCTGATGAAGAAACAACCTTTACAGTAAGTGTTAGATGACAGCAAGCAATCTTAAGTGTAAAAACAGAAGAACTGGGTAAAAATGCCCATAATGTGTTTCACATAGATTTTGTTCAATATGTTTTTTTCTACATGAACATGACTCAGGAGTATTGGAATACAATTGTGATTCTTCTGCCGCCAGTACTGTAATAACTTCCTTCCCTATCTCTGGGCAAAGCATTGTGGGAAGGAGCAGACAATGGTTAATAGATTATAAAAGCTGGCATTGTGAGAGCTGCTGGCAAAAATAAACCAATTTCTGTGCAAAAATACCTACATCATCATCATTTTAGTCGTTCCTACAGCATGCAAAATCTTTCTTAGTATGCAGGTCATGGCTGCTGTCTGCAGGTGTTGAATATATATCCCAAATGATCAGCTTGTCAGTTAGTTTATTTCAGCAATTAACCAACCAGATCAATGAAATGCACAACCTAGCATTATTGCATGCATCCAGATTTTTTGGGAGAATATTGTCACTTGTCATACTCAGTCAGTGACAGCCTGGCAGCCTGTTTTTTTGCAGCGCTCATTTGCTTGCGGTGCTGTGCGCAGTCAGTTTGATTCAAAGCCTTGAAGGCTTGTCTTTCACTGCTTGTCAAGCTGGCTCTCTCTTAACACCACTGGCAGTAAAGTGAACAGCAGTGCGCATGCTGCGTGTCTCGTGCGTGGGCTGTTTTGAATGAAATGTTTGTTTTATGTATTCATGGAGAGATAACTATTCTTTGTTGTGCACTGTAATTTGTCTATTGTGTATCAAGGACTCCCTAATAAACTAATATTGTATCTCACAATACTTGAAGTTGTTCATTAAATGCATGAACATCTTAAATAAATAAGCAAGCAAGCAAACAAAACAAATAAATAAATAAAATGATGAATGCATACAAATAGAAATATTATTAAATCTAAATAAATAAATAATGAATACATATAAATAAAAATATTATTTAAATAAATAAATGAATGAATAAATAAATATAAAAATAGTAAATAAAATGATGAATACATAAAAATAGAAATATTATTAAATCTAAATAAATAAAGTATGTATGAATACATATAAATAAAAATATTATTTGCATGAATGAACGAACAAACTGCGGAAATTGTTCATGAGAGAATTGTCCTTCCCCTCAGGCCTGTGTATTCTAAATGCTTTCTTAAATTAGTTGTGTGGGTATCAGTGGCTAATGAAGCATCTGTTATAAATAATTGAAGAAGCCCTTCCATCAGCATTCATGCACGCTGCTCACCATCAGCGAGACATGCTGCATAATATTGCTGCTCTTCATGTTTAATATACGAAATGGAGTTATATTAATCATGTTAAGTTGCATTGCATGTTGCATCATTTGTGTTGTGTTTGCACCTGGCATTTACATGTATAAAGATAGTGATATAGTGATGCAGATATAGTGATATATCTATGTAAGGTATAATCACAACTATCTGTGAAAGTAATAAAATGGAAAATACCACTTACATATTACCATTCACACCTTAGCCAAATGTGTTAAAAAATCTGTCCCTGACTATGTTTTCTTTTGTTTGTGTGTTTGTTCGTTCGCTGGTTTGATCTGGACAGAGTCTCTAGTGCAAGTTTAACTGGTTTATATAGTAAAGTGATACTGATAGAGATCAGATTATTGAAAACATATAAAAGTGGCCTCAGGTATAGATTCAAGATGTTTGGATATGTTCGTTTTTAAGGGTTTTTTATACATGCTAAGGTACAGTGGGGCAAAAAAGTATTTAGTCAGCCACCAATTGTGCAAGTTCTCCCACTTAAAAAGATGAGAGAGGCCTGTAATTTTCATCATAGGTATACCTCAACTATGAGAGACAAAATGAGAAAAAAAAATCCAGAAAATCACATTGTAGGATTTTTAAAGAATTAATTGGTAAATTCCTCGGTAAAATAAGTATTTGGTCACCTACAAACAAGCAAGAGTTCTGGCTCTCACAAATTAAAGTGATGAATACACTATTAAATATACTAATTCCATGAGTAATGTGCAGTATGTTTGCTGCTTAAATGTATTACCCAGTAAAGCTGACTGTTATAGCAGTGCTGGTAGCAATTCATGATATGGGAAGAATCTTCCAGTTCTCTGTCTCCATAGAGAGGTCTTGGGCAGCTGTTGTCTGTGAGGGAAATGTGGGTCTTTGTCCCACTCACTCTGCGATGCATTTGTTTGGGTCTTTGCTACGCCATGGCATTGTACGTACTTTTTTTGCTCAATGAAAAGTGTAGCAAATGCCTCAGAACAGAATGCAGACCACACAATAGAGCACACTGAAGCTTTGCATATTGACAAAGTGTAATGTGGTGTGTCTGCTTACTGCAGATGCATCAGTGTGAGCTCACACTGTCAAACTCCTCAGCGATGACTCAGAGAAAAGATCGCCCTCGCTGACCTCAGGCCCGAACATTTAGCGTAATATTAGACCATGATATTATTTGTTTACCTCTTGCACAGTCACTAGTGAAAATGCTTCGATTTTTGCAATGGTTTTGCTAGTTTAAAGGATTTGTTTTAAACGTTTAAAACTGACAAATTAATAGAAATTTTCTTATTTGTATTATTATTTTTTGATATTTTAGAATTTGTCAAATATTTTACACAAAGGTTTTTTGCTATTCTTGGTCTCAGAGTATATACAAACATTTATTTTATTTTTGTATTTATATTTAATTACAAAACTTTGGGGTCAGAGATATTTTTTTATTCTGCTTGACGCATTCAGTTGATATAAATAAGTGACAGTAAACACATTTGTAATGCTAAAAAAAAAACAATGTTAAATAATTGCATCATTATATTCTTAAAAGGACAGTTCATCCCAAAATTTAAATGCTGTCATCATTTAGCCTCAAGTTGATCCAAACCTGTATGAATTTCTTTGTTCTTCTGAACACAGAAGAAGATATTTTGAAGAATGTGGATAACCAAACAGTTAGCTATGGCAGTCAATGGCTGCCGTCAACTGTTTGGTTACCCACTTTCTTCAAAATATCTACTCTTATGTTAAGCAGAAAAAAGAAATTCCTAAAGGTTTGGAACAGCTTGAGGGTGAGTAAATGATAACAGAATTTTCATTTTTTGGGTGAACTATCCCTTTAAATAATCAAAGAGCCTTGTATTACTGTTTCCACAAAAAATATCAAAGCACAACGGTTTTTAACATTGTTAATAATAATAAGAAATGCTTATAAAGACCAAATCAGCATATTGGAAGGATTTCTGAAAGATAATGTAATGACTGCTAAATTACATTTAAAAATTAAAAGTTGTTTTAAATTCAATTTTTATTTTTAAATATTACTAACAGGCTAATGGAAGTGAGTTTGTACTTGCAAGCTGTAGTCTGGTGAAACCACCTGGGCTTATGTAAACAATAGCTAAAGCACGGTACAGTCATTAGTCGTCCCCCTCCCCATCCAGTTCAGCTGCTGCCCACCCACTGGAGAGAGACCCTCTTCTCCGGCCCTTTGACTATGGCCTTTTATTTGTAATATATGCACAGAAACCCACTGTGCCTAATTGTCCTGGTTCCATTCCAGCTCATATTTGCATAATTGCCACTCATAAGGAGCGGATAACGTGATAACCTCCATACTCGCCTTGTCACACCCAGCCTTTTTTGTTTCACTGTCCTTTGTGCAGAGACCCGCTTTGCTGCATTCGGTGGATTGTTATTGGTTTCTTTCACACTGCAGTAGCCAAGTTTATACTCTTGATTCAGTCTGTTAAAATTGTCAATTGTGGTGGAACTTCTAAAAACATGCTGCAAATGTAACAGATGGTAAAAGGCAAGTCTCTTTCAATAAACCTGAGCAGTCGTATCCAAAAATAGAAGAGATATTTCAAACACAGCAAAGAAAAGAGTTTTCCCTCAAAGAGAAAATAGGCACTCAGTGTGCTAATGGTTTCCTTTTCAATTGCCAAGCAAAATCACCACATACTGTATGTTGAAGGTCACTCTCTCAGAAGAGAAAGAGTGCATTTTTATATTAAGGTGCATTTTTCATCGCATATCAACATCACAAGTAATCTCTGGATTCTGATTGGTCAATCACAGGTATTTAGTGGTTCAGTATTTTTGTATAAAGACCATTAAACTGTATATCTTTTGCTTGCTTCATTTCCCTCCTAGAACTCTTTAATCTCACACAATAAAATAATTTTAAATGATTTCATTCTACTTACTTAATAACTAGTTCATATCTCGTTATTATGGGGAAAAAAAAGATATAAATAGACGCTTCTCCTTTGTGATCACTCTATTAGAGTTTCTTTTTTGCAATAACAACCAGTTGATTGTATACTTATATAACCGGTCATTTCTTTGCCAGTGTTTTTCTTTTCTTTTCTGCAGCAGCTCTCAATCTGATTGTAGTAATGATGTTGTATCTCTACAGAATTTGCTTAAATCTATTCCATCTTTAGTGTGTTATATTATGGAGAGAGGAAAGGATAATAGACTTAGCATGCACAACGACTGAGTTGGCGTAGTCATTACCACAGCTAACAAGACAACATCCAAAACCAGATTTTTATATCTTCTGAGGAAAATGTGCACAGTGCAAAACTTTGCCAACACACTAGAGTATTCTTGGTGGGTGCTAGTGTGTTTCTTGGTGGTTGTTAAGGGTGTTCTGGTTGCTAGGTGTTTTTCTACTGCTCTAAGGTGCAGTATGTAATATTGACAGTGGTTGAAATAGGTACTGAAATAGGTACTGCAGTTCAAATTCAAAATATTGAAGAGAGTTGTTTATCCCGCTTCCTCCTCGGACTCGACAGTCATGCGGGTTGCCAGATTAAGGACACACAACGGGAACGAGCACAAATGATAATGGAAGGCGACAAGAATTAAGCGTTAGCGTTAGTTCTGGCAGGTCACATGAGTCAAGCTTGCATCAGCTGATTCTCAGCTGATCACATCTACCTATAGAAATACGACACCTATCGCGGCATTCCTATATAAGCTCTATTCAGTATTATTCAGCAGCTTTTCAGCTTGCTCCGGAGCAAATTACCCTCCTCCATCCCCAGCTCCACCTTTCGCCACAGTCAGGACTTGGCTTTCTGATATTCCTTGCTAATCAGACTCCTTTATCTTGAATAAAGTGTTACACTTAAATATCATTAAGTACATTAATGATATCTGCCTTGTTCTGTTCTGTTAACCCTAGGGGGGTTATTATTGCTGCTCTCCCTGCTCATTCATGACAGGCTGCATGGATGGGCAGGGAGATAGTGCTGTGCTGGTAAGTAAGGCTGGTCGATGAAGCCATCAGCTAGAGTTTGGTTTTCTCTGATAGACGTGCCCTTGGGTCCTTCCTGGATTGTGTTCTCAGGGGAACCCTGACTCTCCCCTGTCATCCAGAGTTACTTAACGCAGTCTTAACATGTGGCCACCTCATCCAAAATAGAGCTGCCCTGAACCAAGGCCCAGCACAAGGGAGGGAAGTGATGATGGCGGCATTTGACAAAAAGCTTCAGCCAAGCGTGACATACATGAGAAATACCAAAAGTTGCAATTTTGGCATGTACAGTTCTAAAACTAAGCTTTTTTGAGACATTTCATTCTAATATTTCATTGCTGATTTTACATTTCATTCTGTCAGTTTCATTAAAGATGAGGTATAACTTCATTATAGTTCATTTTGGTCAAGCAGTCTGGCTGTTGGGCTTTGGGTGCCTCTGTGTGTGTGTGTGTGTGTGTGTGTGTGTGTGTGTGTGTGTGTGTGTGTTAGATCAATGCAGTGAGCGTGGGCAGTCCTAATGGGAGCTGTCGCTATGTGATGGATGAGAAGTCGTGTCACCAGTCTCTGTTGCCCGCTGTGACTCAAGCAGGAGGCCCACTCTTCCTTCTGCATAATTAAGAGCTCTTGAGCAGCCATGGCTATTTTAATACCCTTGTTCCTGCTAAGCCAGAGCCAGCTATGATGTGCAGAATTTCAATATTCATTCATATGCAGTAGGCTACAAAAATGGAAATGCATCAATGCTGCATCACTGTTGTAATCATTTATATTCAGACAGCAAGTACAAGCATCTTATGCAATAAACCAGGGGAGTTCAAATTGGGTCTGCAATGAAAAAATTTTTTTTTGAGAAAATAATAAATAAATAAGTATATATATATATATATATATATATATATATCATATATTTTATATAAGATATTCTAATATATATTTCCAGTTTATAATTTCCACGTATTTTAATAATTTTTTCACAGTATATTGAGTCTTTATACCTTATTTTTTAAAAATTATTTATAGATTATTATAGTATTTATTTATATTTTTAATTGACTATTATTTTTATGCTTTGAGTTTAAGCTTTTTGGTTCCGTTTTTATTTAATTGTGGTGTGTGCTTTTGTCATGTTAGTAGTGTTTTTGTTTTTTTAAATAAAAACTCGTTGCCAAGGTAATAGTACTTATTTAAGTTTTTAAAATTAAAATTAAAATTTATTTCAGCTTTATTTCACTTAAAGGGATAGTACACCCAAAAATTAAAAGATGTTTTGAAGAATGCTGGTAATCAAACAGTTGTTGGTCCCCATTGACTTCCATAGTATTTCTTTCCCTATATGGAAGTCAGTGGGGACCAACAACTGTTTTAATTACCAGCATTCTTCAAAATATATTTTATGTTCAACATAAGAATGAAACTTATACAGGTTTGGAATGACATGAGGGTCAATGTAAATGATGACAACATTTTCATTTTTTGGGTAAGCTGCTGCTTTAATACTAATCTAAATACTAATACTAAAAACTATAGTTTTAGAGTTAACAATAACACTGTTTTATTTTTTTGGACGTTGGGCCCTGGCAAGGGTATTATCATATTTGTGAACCTTTAGCATCAAAATCTTTGAAAACCCCTTCAATAAACAATGCCTCATGTAGGAAAACAATTCTGATAGTTGACTCATTTCAACAGTTGACTCGTCCTGTGAGGAAATGCAGGAAATGTGTTCTATCTATCTAGTATCCATCTACACTTCTTATCCTTACAAGCGCACAATAAGGAGCTCTCCTTCCCACGCATTATAACCTTCCCAAAGCTTTATAACACCCACTGAAACATCCTCATTTACTTGGCACTCTTGAGCAAAATACTATAGCCTAGAATGGAAAAAGAGTACGTATTGACAAATGATTTAGTTCAACAAACTCGATGAATGTAAAGCATTTTGACTTAGACTAGAAACCGAAATAGGACTGTCCTCTTGATAACATAACTTGAGTATTTGTATATTTAGTATTATACATGTGACATGATTTGTGTACGTACTATAACTTTGTAAACCCTATACAGGCTGAGGTTTGATATGAGAGAAACCAAACAATGAAGACTGAAATATAGTAACTGAAAGAAGTCAACCACAAATGTATAAATCGCCACGCATGATTTAAGTCCTTAAGCCCTTATAAATGTCTAACAAAGGCCTTGTGCAGTGTCTCCAGTGTGCGGTAAGGTTACAGTTTACACTAGCAAAGGAAAAGTGCAGTGAGCTCCGTGTCCATCTGTAGAGCCAGCAGCAGCGTTTCTGAAGTGAGTGGGCTGGATTGTGTGATTTCTCTGTGCTCTGACTGAAGCCCTTGTGCTCTCCTCTATGTTAATGAGCAGTCAGGTCAGTGGGAGGGAACAGACAGAAATAGCCCATTATCTTTAGTATGTCACTGTGGGAGCGATGCTAGGTGTCACCTGGACATGTGGTGTGGTGTTTCTTTGAAAGATGGTATGGGGGATATCGACTGCTTGTAGTTGAAGGCTGTTGTTGTTGCTGACGTGGCTTTGGGTTTTCATTCTGTGGCCTTAAACTGAGGGTGATAACCTCTTATTGATTTTTTAAGTGTTCTATGAATCTGCCAGGTGTCAAGGCCTTTGTCTGCTGTCTGCCTTCACTGTAATAAGTCTACTTATCTTCTCCTCATCTACTTTACCTAATTTTAGTTAAATCATTGTCAAGCTGTCCTTGACAAGTTTATGTTGCTATAGTAATAAAGTTGTAAAATCAGATGTAACTTTACCCAGAAAAGGTTAGTAAGCGACTTCTTTCCACAGAAGCATCCAGAGCATCGCTTCAGGACAGCAGCAAACCTAGAACTTGACACTGACACAACCTAAGTGACACTTCAGCCTTATTCAGGATGATTCATGAAGAGGGGAAAAATACCACAGTGATGCTGTGCTATACCCCTGCCATTGTGTTTCCCAGCCCTAGGGGAGATCACTTACCACTAGTGAATTCAGCCATAAAAATGCAGAGAGCTATTTGGCCCCTGAGACTGGCTCCATGCGCAGGCAGGCGTAAGAGGAGTAGTACCGTGCAGAGTGTCAGAGCTTTAATGGAGGCCCCAGGGATCCACAGTCTAGTCCATAAATGATTCACAGAGTCATGGAAAGCAGGCTTTCATAGAACTTAATGCCATTTCACTGGACATGTCTACCGAAATCTGTCTCTGATAAAGGCGAAGTACATCATATCTGGACTTTTGAAGAAATCTCTTCTCTCTGCTCACAAGATTGAGCGAGAACGGGGTGTGCGATATTGACAAAAAATTATATCTCGATATTTTATGACGCACTAGTCTAGACTTCACGTAATGTATGCGTGCGCTATGTAGGGATGTTTTGAATGGTTTTTCAAAAAAACTCGATAATGTCAAATCGCACATCGTTAAAACAATAATTACAATATTATCGCAGATGATATATATCGCACACCCCTAGCAAGAAGAAACCTGAAATGTTCTTTGAACTGTTGTTAAAGCCTGGACAATTGAGTTTTGGGGATAAAAATGGCTTTATAATGGGATCTTTTTATAATTATGAATAAATAAAATATGATTTTTGAGGTTTTGAAAGAAGAAATAAAATATGACTGTATTTTTGATCAGAAATACAGTAATATTGTGAAATTTTATTACAATTCAAAATACTGTAACTGTTGTTTATTTTGGTATACTTTAAAATGTTAATGTTTACATTTTTTCAGCAGCTTTTACCACAATTTATATATATATATATATATATACTGTTTATGGTAATTACTTTTTTTATGGTCATCCTCTTTTTTTTTTGGAAAGAAATTAATCCTTTTTTTTATCAGAAAAAATGCCATCAATTTGTTTAAAGTTTGTAATATATGTTTATAATGTTACAGAAGATTTGGATTTTAAATAAATGTGGATCTTCTGAACCTTCTGTTGATCAAAAAACCCTGGAAAAATATCAGTTGCCACAAAAATATTAAGCAGCACAACTGTTTCATAATTGGTAGTAATTGTATCTAGTGTAAAAATTAATGTCAAAATTAAGAATAATAAGGGCTCAGACAAAATTTTCTTTAAATGCTTTTAAATTACTTTATCGTTAAATTAGTTTTGAAAATGGTCGATACCGATAACCATAAAAATGCTTAATATCGGCTTCGATAAATGGCCAGGCCAATAATTGGTTGACCCCTATATCTAATGCAATGAAACTTTTACGAAATGTAGTAGTATTTAAGGCTCCAAACATCTTTGGGGCCACAGTACACACGCAAACACATACTTAAAAAAAAGAAAGGCTCTTTATTGCCATCTATGGTTCCATGAAGAACCTTTTCCATTGCACAAAAAGTTTTTTTATAGTGGAAAATGGATCTTCAAAATTAATGTTCTTTACACTAAGGAAAAATAATTCTTTAAAAACAGTTTTTTGGGGAACCCAAAGCGGTTCTTTTATGACATTGCTGCGAATTGCTACTTTGGAATCTTATTTTTTTATGAGTATCAGTTATCCGCTGACTGAGAGTTTTATACCGTGACCCAATGTTTTAAAGGCCCAGGGCGACTGCTTAAATTGTAAGGAACCCTCACAGAATTACAGAGAGAAAGGGGGAATGAATCACTGGTAATGTGTTTAGCTTGAAATGGCTAATCTGACGCTTTGATTTGCCATTGTTATGCTAAGCTAGTGCCCCGGAGACCTTGAATCAATCAATACATACTATGCTAACTGCCTGATAAATGTGCTGACTGCTTATCTCTGTATTTATCAACAAATAATGACTTTTCATGCTCTGTACCTTTTTATTAAGTGACTAACTCTGACAAGATTTAAGCTTTTTTTTTCTTTCTTTTTTTCACTCTAAAAACTAACCTATGGAGTCTACTCAATAAAATTGAGGTAACAATTTACTCTTAGTTTGTTTAGGTAGACTGCATCCCTTGTTTTAAATAAAGACCTAAATTTAACAGCTATGACACACTAAAATAAATTATATTTAAATTATGTTAAGGTAAATTATATTTAACATTTGTCAATAAATTACACATCTAATTACTTATTTAAAAAAGGGAGTAATATGTTTGACATTTAAATGAGTTATTGCAGTACATAACTGAACAGTAAACACTATCAGGTCTATCCCTTTATTTAGAAATACATGAAATTACACTTTCTGATCCAGCCCTATGCAAAGCAATCTAGGAACTAAAATTTGTGAAAAAGAAATTCGGTAAAGTTCAGTTTTACAAATGTAAGTAGACTGGACATAATTAAATTAAGTAGAAATTGTATTTTAAATTTAACAAGCAGCAAATATTTCTTTCTTCCTTTCTTTGTTTCTTTCTTAGTTCATTAATGTATCTGTTATACCTTCTGGTTGTTGCTCAAGGCTGTGAAACTGGAAATTATAGTTCAGTCTGCTACATTTCCCACTGCCATCATTTAAACCCCAGCAGCCAATCTTCTAATGAAACTCCAAACAAAAAACCTCTGGCCTGCAGCCACACCGGCTTTTCTTAGTGATTCATGCACATAAGCATACAATATTTTAGCAGCTTTTATAGCATGCCACCATGCTATAAAACAACATTTTATTCTTCAAAGACTCAGAGATCAGCTGAAAGATTACTGGAATCTGGAGTGCTAACCAGTGAGAGGGAAAACAGTGATATTAAACTGTACTGTATCATGCCAATAATTTCCTGAAAGTTTTCTTGCTAATGATGTCATGTACAGTATGCGGAGAAATAAAAAGTATTATGATTTTATGATTATAAGGGAAATGCAGATGTGCACTAATGTTGTTTGTTCAGTAATGATTCTCTAAAGATGAGTCTCTTCAGATTATTGCTGAAAGTCTAGGATTTGTCACATGTGATCGAGTTAATGTAATTAAACCTACAGAAACAGCAGGGACCTGTGAGCGCTCTGCATATGTGGATGTTTGGTCCATCACTCTCAACAGAGTTAAGATACAACATCAGGTTTAATCAGCAAAATGTTCCTATTCCCCTTTATTAAGATTTATTTCCTCTGTCTCATGATACCACAGATCCTGCAATTACAGACTGTTTGCAGGAAACAGCCAGTGGACGCTGGGGAGAGAGAAAGGGTTTATGAAGAGACACTGATGAAGGAATAATCTTGTAGTAGCATAAACAATACACACAAACACTAACACACTAACGTTCAAAAGTTTGTCATCAGTAGATGCATTAAATTGATCATAAGTGACTATAAAGACAATTGTAACGTTATAAAAGATTTTTCATTTGAAATAAGTGGTGTTCTTTTCTATTCATTCATTTTAGTGAACATCATTTGACATTGGTTCTCAACAGAAGTTGTAGGCTATTCAATATTGTAATAACAATTTTGGCAATAGATAAACCATTAAATGGGTGATTCATGAGTACCTGCTGTCCAAATTTGACTCTTATATGCCAATATTTTATATATTTCTGAACTTGAAAGGTGATTTAAAAGGTTTATTTTCAAATGTAGTTTCATCACTATCTTCTCAGTTGTTTAAGGCAATTATCAATTAACGTTTGTTAAAAGGTTGTTTAATTTTCCAATGAAAGATAAGTTTTTACATGATTTGTTACTTGTAATTACCCCTGAGCAGAGTTTGACTCTTCAAATGGTTTTGGAAGAAGTCTCTGTGGCATGCTAAACTGAGTAACCATAGCCAAATTGCTGTTTTTAAATCACATTTAAATTTCAGATTGTCCAGCACTAGCTGAGCAACTGCCATTGAAATAAAAAGGAATGCTTGGATTAAAATTAAAATTAAAATGCTTTGATTTAATGCTTTTAATTTTTATGCCGTCTACATTGATGGCAAACATGAAATTGCCTCCCTCATCTGTTCTTTGCAGGGGTGAAGGTGTAATGTTTTATTGACAAAGAGCACTGTTATTTCCAATACAGTCTTCTCATTAACCAAGATAAATTATTTTGCCTTTGTGTTATCTCTGGCTAAGTGGCTGCTTACACATTCAGCCTGATGAACAATGAGTGTTGTCCAGCCATCTCCGTTAGATGATGAATGGGGTCCACAAATATTTGTACTCTGCACTCTCCTCCGTGTAAAAACATGGGCTGGGATGGTGTGCGTTTGAGTGTGCTCTGTTATTTGTGTGCTGGGTGAGTGGATTTTCTTCAAAGCATCTTTAGTGGCTAAATTGGGAGGCAGTGTAAGTGAAAAGGAGAACATAAATCTCTCATAACAATTGATGAGTAATGCTCAATCATATTCGCCATAGCTTTACACATTCAGTTCGAAAGAAGCGTGTATGTGTGTTACAAGCTTGAGTGTCTTTGCCTGTTTTAGCCTTAGTCTAGTAAGCAGGCATGCCATAGTGGATTATAGGCCTTCAGTTGGGAACCTGCTTAGAAGTGACAGGGGTTAGCGCTCTCCCATAATCCTTTGGGCCTTTGTCTGATTGCTGACAAGTAACTCACCCTGAGCTATGTGAACGTTACTGTCCACAGTATATATAAATATATATACATATATTTGCCAAAGACTTAGTCCAGGCCCTTTTGTCAGGCATTTACCACTTCACCACCTAATGCTGTGTCTGATCAACCCTTCGCAAAGACCTGCCCCCGTTCATTATTGTTGCTATGTCCGACAAGCCATGTTGCTCTCACGCCACACATTATGTTTGCACACAGTGAAAAGTACATTGCGGAACAAAGAGAAAACTGACAACAATCAGGTTACTTTAAGTATGAAACAAAGTCTCAGCTGTCAAATTTGGTCATTTTTTAAAAAGAAATTCAAACAGTAAATACCATTTTGTGGCTCTTTAACGTGTTGTGACAGATCACTGTATGGCACGTGAATACGATAATCTCTTCCTCTTTACTATAGCATGAAATAAACATGAATGAACATCAGAAGGTATCTTGT
>NW_015506373.1:307153-308032 GCF_001515645.1 Sinocyclocheilus grahami
GACAGCTCTCTGGAGATGAACATGAGCCTCATTCCACGTCTCCTCACTTCGTTGAAGCCATGAATTCACGGCTGGAAATTCTGATGGTTCCCCGGACCAGGGGAATAATGGGGGTTGGAAACCCAGGACACATTGGAATGGAGTGATACCTGTCTCAGGTTTGCGGAGAGAATTCTGTGCATACTCGGCCCATAGCAAGTAGCAGCTCCAGTCGGTCTGATTGTGATGGCAGTATGATCGGAGGAAACGAGTGAGTTCTTGATTGAGACGTTCCACCTGACCGTTCGACTGTGGGTGATACCCGGAGGTGAGACTGACATTGATGTTGAGCTGTAGTTGCAGAGGACCTGGACTCGGGAGGTGAACTGAGGACCCCGATCCGAAACCCCGTCTTCAGGAAGGCCGTAAAACCTGAACACGTAATTGCATAGGACCTCGGCTGTCTCAAGATCAGTGGGTAGTTTGGGAAGAGGAATCAGGCGGCAGGCCTTGGAAAAGCGATCGATAACAGTGAGAATAGTAGTGTGACCCTGTAAGGCAGTCAGATCTGTTATGAAGTCGATGGCTATGTGGGACCAGGGGCGTTGTGGGATAGGTAATGGTTGTAAGAGGCCAGCAGGTAGTTGATGAGAGGATTTGGTTATGTTGCAGGTTGCACAGTCTCGGATGAAGGCGATTGTCTCTTCTTGCAGTGTGGGCCACCAGAAGCGATTATTTAGTAGCTGAAGAGTAGCTGCTATACCTGGGTGTCCGGAGCCGGGAGTTGAGTGAACTAGCTGGATGACTCTTTGTCGTAGAGTTTGCGGTACGTATGTGAGATTAGGTGGGGTTTCGGCTGGAGGTGGTTCGGTGCCCTGGGCGTCTGTGATCTCAGTCATT
>NW_015506373.1:309016-310802 GCF_001515645.1 Sinocyclocheilus grahami
ATAGGACTTCATTACTTCATTACTTCTGTAATGAGAAATGTTTTCTGAGCATCAAATTAGCATATTAGAATGATTTCTGAAGGATCATGTCACATCAAAAACTAGAGTAAAGTCTGCTGAAATTTCAGTTTGGCCATCACAGGAATAAACAACAGTTGAATATTTATTAAAATAGAAATGTCAATAATATTTTAATGACATTTCAGTGATATTTTAAAAATGTCTTGTTTAGGTTTGGAGATATTGCTTGATTTATAATTGCATCATGCATTATGTATCAGAAACATCAGTTAAGTTATTTACAGTGTGTTTATTTCATGTGATTAAACGTGACATGATTAATCACTCCTTTAAGCTGATGATATAACATGTAAGTGTATGTTACAGGATCTTTTTGATGCATTAAGCACAGTCCTGGTTCCCTCTCTGTTGTTATGTCTGTATCTCAGAATCGCTTTTCTTGTGTTTTCTTCTAAGGCAAATTCGTCCTCTTTCCCCTCCTTGCCTCTCCCACCCGCCCCACTGTGTTTTGATGGCCCAGTTTGGGTATGCTTAGTCTTAGCTGCTTTCTTTCACACCATGACAGTGGGAATCCTCCCCGCCGCTTTTGGGAGTTGTAGCGCTGAGCAAAGTACTTTGTGAAATGAGAAACCTCTGTCAATGCAGTTTAGTGACTCAGTATTACAACTTAGGCTGATGATACGCAGGGCAACTTTTTGAGCAATTTTGCCGAGCAACTTTTTTTAAACAACATTGCTTGGGCACTTTAACATTGAGAATGGGTAACAGATTTCTATCTGGATAATTTAGATTGGCCGTGGGCCCTGTGTCACACCTGGTTGCCCAACCAGTTGCCCAACATTGCCCAAATTTGCCCGGCAACATTGCTCAAAAAGTTGCCTAGTGTATCATCAGCCTTAGGAAGCTAGTTGTCAGTATCTGACACAGCATTCAGCTATACAACGAATACAAAGAAAATGTTAAAATGGTCGCAGTTTCAAGTGAATTAGACTGCCCTATATTGCTTATGTTTGTGTCTAGTTTGATATGGAGCTGTGAGGAAGTGGTCTATGGTCTGATTAGCCCTGAATGGTACTGTGCTCGGGGCCGTGTGGACCCTCGGGTGTATGCAGATGGGCGTCTAGCTGTCTATCACAGGAACAGTGCACTTGAGGAACTGGATTGTTACATATCGGCAATTCGAGATCTCACCGGGGTTGTGGCCTTTTCTCTCAGCTGCCCTGCTCTTTCTGAGCTCTAATGAAAGCCGCATCTCTCATCAGAAGCCCATATTGCATTAGCGTGTTGCAGGAACCACAGTCTATAGAGGTTTTGTGTTTATTGTTTTCAGCGGTTTGTGTTATTGGCACTATACTGTGAGATTGAGGAGGTGTACTCTTGTTTTAGTTCTCAGGTTTTTGTACCTGCTTTTACTAAGTTATAACACTCCAGTGTGGTTCACTGTGTTCATTTTATGATACATTTTAAAAACACTTTACAGTACTTTATCTGTTTATTAGTAATACCGCTTCTCATCTACTGCTTAACTTGTGTGGGTGTAGCTGCACTTTCATAAATTGTGGCATTGTTAAACAGTCATCAATGTAAGCAGAGCTTCTTTTACTTTTAATATGATTTAAAACCTAGCTGTAACTCATTTTTAAGAATTGTATGCTTAAATTGAGCTTGTGCTATCTTTCCTTTAAAATACAGTATGCCAGTTGGCTTGCTGTTTTATCTAATTAGGGGTCGACCGATATGTGTTTTTCAGGGCCGATGCCGATAC
>NW_015506373.1:312557-313337 GCF_001515645.1 Sinocyclocheilus grahami
GAATCTTATTTTTTTATGAGTATCAGTTATCCGCTGACTGAGAGTTTTATACCGTGACCCAATGTTTTAAAGGCCCAGGGCGACTGCTTAAATTGTAAGGAACCCTCACAGAATTACAGAGAGAAAGGGGGAATGAATCACTGGTAATGTGTTTAGCTTGAAATGGCTAATCTGACGCTTTGATTTGCCATTGTTATGCTAAGCTAGTGCCCCGGAGACCTTGAATCAATCAATACATACTATGCTAACTGCCTGATAAATGTGCTGACTGCTTATCTCTGTATTTATCAACAAATAATGACTTTTCATGCTCTGTACCTTTTTATTAAGTGACTAACTCTGACAAGATTTAAGCTTTTTTTTTCTTTCTTTTTTTCACTCTAAAAACTAACCTATGGAGTCTACTCAATAAAATTGAGGTAACAATTTACTCTTAGTTTGTTTAGGTAGACTGCATCCCTTGTTTTAAATAAAGACCTAAATTTAACAGCTATGACACACTAAAATAAATTATATTTAAATTATGTTAAGGTAAATTATATTTAACATTTGTCAATAAATTACACATCTAATTACTTATTTAAAAAAGGGAGTAATATGTTTGACATTTAAATGAGTTATTGCAGTACATAACTGAACAGTAAACACTATCAGGTCTATCCCTTTATTTAGAAATACATGAAATTACACTTTCTGATCCAGCCCTATGCAAAGCAATCTAGGAACTAAAATTTGTGAAAAAGAAATTCGGTAAAGTTCAGTTTTACAAATGTAAGTAGA
>NW_015506374.1:0-668 GCF_001515645.1 Sinocyclocheilus grahami
TACAGCGGTAACCAAGGAAACGCTGTATCGTTGCTGTTCATAAGCAGCGCTGCTTTGTTTACAACGGTAACCAAGGAAACGCTGTATCGTTGCTGTTCATAAGCACAGCGCTGCTTTGTTTACGGCGGTAACCAAGGAAACGCTTTAAGCGCCACCTGCTGGCAGAGAGTGCATCTGCGTCTCGTTCAGCTCGTCTGCTGTTTCTGTTTCATGCAGATATTTTTTTATGTATAGTTTTCCAAACTCGTTCAGCTCGTCTGCTGTTTCTGTTTCATGCAGATATTTTTTTATGTATAGTTTCACAAAACTGAAGTCAAACCATTCTGTTTTTGCTTCAAATTTCGAAATTATACAATCTAATTTAGATTAAAAACTGCTCGTGTTGCATGCATGCAGCATCTTTGTTTGGATCATGATTAAAATGCAGTGGTTGCCTCTAATTTTAAATGTTAAGAGCACAAGACAAAGCCTTAGTTTGTTTATATGAAGATATTTATTTTATTTGTGTTGCTTATTTATTTGATTTGGGGCTTGTTTTAAAATTTCAATTTAGTTTTGTTATTTACATTATATTTACATTTAGTCATTTAGCAGAAGCTTTTATCCAAAGCGACTAACAAATGAGGACAACAGAAGCAATCAAAACCAACAAAAGAGCAATAATATGC
>NW_015506374.1:2433-4336 GCF_001515645.1 Sinocyclocheilus grahami
ATAATTTGTCTTAAATCTCATTTTGTAAAAAAAAAAATCGTGATTTGAATCGAATCGAATCGTGAGGGAATCGTTACATCTCTACTATTGTTGCTGTAGCACTTTCCAAAACAGCCGCTTTTTAAGATGCACGAACAAATTCGGCTGATCCTTGACGCGATCGCGGGCTGCAGCACAAAGTGGATTTTGTGCTAATTTGATCTAATATTTGATGTTTTCTGAAAATGTTGTAGATTTAAGTAGCAAATGAGAATCGCTAAAATTATTGAATATATTTTGAAACAAAGGTCTTAATGATTTTCAGTTTTGATTAAGGTAATTAAAGCAACAGTTTTTCAATAACTAGAAGAATATGTAAAAGTATGGTATTTGGGGTAAACGGCGCCCCTGCTGTTGGGGCGACAGGCACATATAATAATTAACATGATAATTAATTGCTGGCTGATTTTCCATTTGTTGACATGGCATGGTTAGATTCAGATAGTAAATATCACATATTATATTGTGTGTACATCTTAGCGATAATCACCACATTTTATTAATTACACACATGGTATTAATCATATCATGTAATAAAATACAATTTGTTGTTACTACTGTAAATCAAATTGAATTATTATGGGATCTCCTTCAATGCTTTCAGAATCTTTACTTTTTAAAATAATTTTGTTTCTAAATATATTTTTATATTAAAATTTTAATGACAGTATATTTATGAAAAAAATGCATTTTTATTTATCAAAATAAGCTGAAAGTAGTACAAACTTTGCTAAAGTCATTGTTTTGAACAAGTATTAACTTATTACTATTACTTACTGTTAACAGAAAAGTCTTGATCTGATCCTTTAAAAATAAATATTGGTGATCAGAATCGGTCGATCGTATTGTTAAAATATCAGTGACTAGTGTCTGCCTCAGTTTCTTGATCGGTGCAGCACTAGTAAAACTGATCCTGAACTTTAACATTTCTCCACTCTATATGAATTGGAGGAAAGTAATCATTTGTTTCTGTTTATAATTTCCAGTTTCTCAAGATTCAGACAGACCTGCAGAGATTCATTCGAATGTTTCAAAAGAGAGACATTCACAGATGAAGTGAGATATTAATAATCATTTTATTTTATAGTACAGCCCTGCTTTGTTTACAGCCAATAGTAATATCTCCTTAATTTTCAGATGATAAACCATCAAGCTTTTATTTTGTCAGAAAACAGCAGGAAGCTCTTGACAAATCTGGAGAAATGGAGCATGATGTGCATCAGACTTACTGAGAGCTGGGACTTTTATTCTGAAGGGACTAAGATTGGACATCAACACTCACTCACACACACGCACTCACACTCACACACACACACACACACACCAGTTTCTTGATCGGTGCAGCACTAGTAAAACTGATCCTGAACTTTAACATTTCTCCACTCTATATGAATTGGAGGAAAGTAATCATTTGTTTCTGTTTATAATTTCCAGTTTCTCAAGATTCAGACAGACCTGCAGAGATTCATTCGAATGTTTCAAAAGAGAGACATTCACAGATGAAGTGAGATATTAATAATCATTTTATTTTATAGTACAACTGTAAAAAATACAATACCAATAGTAATATCTCCTTAATTTTCAGATGATAAACCATCAAGCTTTTATTTTGTCAGAAAACAGCAGGAAGCTCTTGACAAATCTGGAGAAATGGAGCATGATGTGCATCAGACTTACTGAGAGCTGGGACTTTTATTCTGAAGGGACTAAGATTGGACATCAACACTCACTCACACACACGCACTCACACTCACACACACACACACACACACACACACACACACACACACACACACACACACACACACACTCTCACACACACACACTCACGCACTCACGCACACTCACACACACACACACACAC
>NW_015506374.1:4831-8543 GCF_001515645.1 Sinocyclocheilus grahami
CTCACACACACTCACTCACTCTCACACACACACACACTCCCCAAAATAGTTACACATTAATTTGTAAATGTAGCACATGCTTTAATTTGGTCATTTTTAACTATATATACAGTATGTTACTGTCTGATTGTATAGAGCTGTTTAAGACTTTTGTTGCAGATCCTTAAATATAATAATCTTCTCATGAAGAACCACCTTCCTACAATGTAAAGGCAACCTTATACTGTCACGTTTATACTATTTATACTGTTAAAAATAAACTAATGTAAAATAATATCTGGCTAATCACTGCTGTTTATGAACACTGTTTTATCCACCATTACTGCTATTATCAAGATAAATTGATTAATCATGATTTCTGGTTTTCTAGTATTTAGAATGAAACAGTTGTTTTTACTTTATTTAAAGGTTTTAGTAACATTATTTTATTTCTATTTTTATATTATTATTCTCTGAAATGTTCAACTCACTAACTCGTTACAGACCTCTGGTTTAAGACATGGAAGGTGATTATTTCTGTATGAAAGATGTCCTGAAATGGTCCCCATTTCATTTCAATCATAATAAATATGGCCTAGAAGAAAACGACTGTCATGAGCTGTGACGCTCTTGGACACGATCAGACATGAACTCCACAAAAGCAACGCATCAGTGTTGAGACTCTTTAGACCTCTTAAATTATAGATTACAAAATGTAAAAATACAATAAAATCAAATATATTACAAATCTGTGGAACAATGAAACTCAAAAACCCAGTTGATAACTTTTGCAGCTTGTCTGAAGATCCTGAGCTGAATTCAGATGTCAGAATGACGAAAATATCAACACTGATGACACCAGCAGATCATTCACGACACCAACACAAACAGCTGCATCTTCTGATTATCAGAACGCGTGAAAATACATAACTGTGATAAATGAAAGCTTTCACCAGGATCAGACTGACTGTTCCAGTGCTCAAACCACAAACACATTCATTTATCAGTTTCACAGAAATCTCTCTCATTTCATGCAAATACTGTTAATGATTTACCTGTTGACCTGCAGCTTCACCCCAACTGATGAAAACATGAACAAACTCACACTTACAAAAAAATCTACTTACTGATTATTTACAAGGAAAGTTAGAAAATCAAACAAATACACCATTTCAAAATAACACAACTGCTGTGCATCTTCAGATTGCGTTACACTTCAGTTTTCACGGTCAAACCCCCACACATTCACCATTACAGTAAAGCAGAGGAAGTTTCTGATTCTTCAGTCTGAAACCGTGTGTGAGCCACTGATCTGTCGTTATATATATAGTTCAGTGATGTGAGCTTATGATCACATGATCGAATAAGTGTGGTATTACAGCTCAGAACATCACATCTGCATTAGACTTTAGAAGAGGTTAAATTAAACCTTTGTATTTATAAACTCCATCTCATACTGCAGCTGGAATATATACCGTGTTAAATCACTGCACTGTTTGTCATTTGTCAGTGTTCTGTATTTTTGAAACTGAATTACAAGTCTGAATTAGATCTCAAGTCTATAGAATATCAGTTCCCTTACCAAAAAGTAGTATACTTCAAGTTTATTGTATTAAGTATACTTAAGTAAAGTTCAAGTATTTTTAAGTATACTTTATGTAGTAAGTATACAAATATCGGTATACTAGTAGTATACTTGTAAGTGTACTATTTCAATACTCCTTGGGACTAAATTGGCCCACTTTCTAGTATATAAAGTATACTTTTAAGTATACTTTGAATATAACAGTAGTAAACTTTGAGTACACAACTAGTTTACATCTATATTTTAGCTTGTACTGCAACTATACTAAAAGTGAACTTATATGAATACTGATAGTTTACTTATTAAATACTTGTAGTAGCATTTTAGTACACTGAAGTATAGTCTCAGTAAACTACAAGTATACTCGTAAGTTTTCTTTAAGTGAACTTTACATCATACTTTAAGTATACTACTATGTCCCTATTTAGGTATTAATTCACTTGTGTTTTTTGGAAATTCTGTACAGAAGATGTGTACTAGCGTCCTACAGTATAACAATGAAAACAGGGATTCTAGGAGCACAGGTATACAGTAGCTCAAACATATTTAGACTTTTTCAAGTATACTTAAATGTCATTTTAAGTATATTTCTGAGAAGAACATAAAGCCCATTTCTGAGAAGTACAGAAAAAGTAGACTCAAAGTATACTTTCCTATTTTTAGTTTAAAAGTAGTAGACTAATAACACACTTAGTGTGTGTGTGTGTGTGTGTGAGTGTGAGTGAGTGAGTGCGAGTGTTAGTGTGTGTGTCTGTAGCTTTTCCTCATTCTTTCCTTCTTTGTGGTGTAAGCAGGCAGTGTGCCAAATCTCTCTCACTTTCCTAATTTATTGAGCGAGGGAGATCCTGGACATAAACCACTTCTGAGAATCATAGGCATCTTGAAAACAGTGAGGCTCAGAGCAGTTCTGTCTTATTTACTGTATAATATACACATGCATACATCTGCTTTGAACTGAAAATCTTAAAGTGATAGTAAATAAACACCATCTCGCGTCCAGTCTTTAAACTGTGGCATGCATCTCAGAGAAACTCACTAAAATATCACTAGATATCATGAAAACACACATCTGTGTTATATCACAGAAATGTAAATGAAAATATATATAAAGCTGATATATATATGTATGCATGTATGTGCGTGTGTGTGTAAAGCTGCTTGAAAACAATCTGTGTTGTGAAAGGTGTTAAATAAAACCGCTACATCATGTGAGACTTTAAAAGAGTCACTGGGGTTTATTTCAGTCACTTACATAAGTGAAAACAAATGTAGCGATTTCAAAGGTTTACTGTATTCTTACATCTTGTATTTGTCTAAATGTGCACATATGTATATTTAATGCTACTAAATTGCCAAGTAATGTAAAGCCATCTTTTCCCTGTGAATCTGCATCAGAGTGAAGTGCTCTCTACAGGTGACTGTCGGAGTCACAGCACATACATCATGTACAGGTCTACAATTTAGATCAGCCTCAAGACTTTCATATTCAAAGTCTTGAGGCTTAAATATCTGTAGAAATGAAGGGATTCATCAGTCACAGTATTAAACTCATACATGGTTTAATGATCATTTCACACACGTAACTTAAGCATAAACATTAGTTTTCTCTGTAATCTAGTTACACAGTTTTCACTGACATGAATCATGCTGATCTGAGGTCAGTTACCGCGGTAAAGGCAGTCAGCAGACAGTCAGATGGAGGGGCTGTGAGTGTGAGAGCTGAACCCGTGATGGTCATGAGAACTTCTCAAGAGCTTTGAGAGCCACACACAGATCAGAATCACAGCAGACGCTCTCCAGACTCACATTAGACAACTCAGGTAAGAGCTCATGCACTTCCACATTAAGAAGAGACAGGCTTTAAATGAGGTTTCAGTGCATCTGCTGCATCAACATCTAATTGAACAAATTTTAGGCAGTTTTTTTTTTAACAGAGTGAGAGAGTATGGTTATACTGGTTAACATTAATGCAGCATCGTATTAGAAGTGTATCAAATAGAGTTGTGTTATGAAATACAAGAAATGCAAGTTTGCAACTGGAACAATGACTAGTTTGGGAGTAAAAAATAAATTAAACTCAACATGACCAGGTCATAATTTACAAAAATATATATATATATATATATATATATATATAAAAATAATAAA
>NW_015506374.1:13590-18590 GCF_001515645.1 Sinocyclocheilus grahami
CCTTGGACCCTGATTAGCTTCTTCAGGTGTGTTTGATTAGGTTTGGAGCCGAACTCTGCAGGACTGTGGCTATCCAGGACCAACGCCGGCCTTTTTCTGGTATACAGGAATCTTACCAAAGCATGTGGACTATTAACATCTGACACTACAGTGCCTTTTAAACACAACGTCGTTCATCAGACATGAGGCTAATAAAGTTTAATATTAATTTAATCCAATAGAGTTTTTGTTTTAGTCCAAGGTATTTAAAAAGAAAAGGTCATCCTAAATCTGGTAAGATGAATGTTTTAAATGTGGTCAGAAAGAAGCATAGAGATTTCGCAGTTTATTTCTGTACACTTCTAATTACCTGTTACTGATTATTTACTTTTAATAATTCATCTTTATCAAACATATGTCTGTATTTCTTTACCAAATGTCTGACTGTAAAAGTGAACACCTGTAATGAAACTTTTATTAACATATTCGCTGAGCTCCAGACACCGGACGTGTAGTGTCAGGAGCCATGTTGTGCAAACTGTTCAATACAACAGAATAAAACTGTTTACAATACTGCGTTTAGTTTCATTACCCCTTTCAAGTGAAACCCCGAAACTGGGGTTTATGAAGGAAGTGCAGGGGCTAATAATTGCATAAATAAAATTTACATTAAAAAAATGCTAAATCAAAATGAAGCATTTCCTAAAAACATAAAAATATTTGTAGATTTTATATACTGGAAAAATTGTAAATTATATCATAAAAACTAAGGGGGACGTCAAGAAAATATTTGAGGTCAAATGGGTTTAGCTGACAAAAATGTTTGGGAATCTCTGATTTAATGTTTAATAAACTCAAAGAATAGGCACGGTACACCAATGTTTTACTTCAGTCATAAATATGTTTATTTTCATGAATATAGAAGAAACACAAAACCAAACTGTTATCAGGATAGCGACTTGTTGCATCACCTTCTCCCCTGATTTTTGATCTGATATTGGTTGCACTGAAAACTTTACAGAAGTACTTCCTTTCCTGAGAAGCCCCACGCCTCCTGCCGTCTTATACACCACCTGTCCAGTGCTTTCGGTTGTGGATGTCGTACTTGTTGTAAGTGTTTCTGAGACAAAGACAGGTTCAGAGTGTGGCGTAGGTGGACAGGATACTCGGACAGGTGGCAGAGTTACAGATGCTGTCTTGTTATGACTTATTAAGGTCACTTTGTTTCCAACACTCTAAAAGTGTCCCCTGAAAGCCACTTATAGGCTCAGGCAACACTGAAGCTCGTGGGTTCGCTGTTGCATGTTCCCTGGATGCAACTTCCACATTAAAATCAGATGTCAAAGAGCTCTCTGGGTCTGTTTTTCCTCTCTTGCACGGACTCAGTTCCTCACTGAATGCACCAGTTTGGCGCCGGTTTGAACTGCGTGTGAAGGGTCCAAGCTCTGATGAATGCATGACAACATCAGGTCTGTCGAATAGGCATCTTGATTCCTAATTTACATTCTCTGCCAAAAAAAGTCAGCATGCATCAGTCAAAACAAACATCACTGAATGCATTCGGAAAATGGAAAACAGGAATTGAAAGATAAAAAAGTGCTGCTACAACAAGCAAGGCAAGGATATTTGAAACACTTCCTTGTAATAAATTCATCATATTGTTTGGTTAGTTATGCATTAGAATGTCAACAATCCTTTAGGGCTTGTATTGTTTTTTCTTCTCTTTGCACTGCTAAGAACTTACATAAAGTCCATGCAGCCTTATAAGTGTGATGTGTAACTCTTTCACGGTGGCTCTTTTGTTTGGCCATCGTCCCTGAAATACGGCACAAAGACACACATCAGTCTTTAAGTCTTCGGTCACTAAGACAACGTTGCTATATTAAACACTGGATTTTGGAAATGTCAAATTGATATCATGCATGCATGCAAACAAACATGTTTTGGCCACATCGAAATGTTTACTTCACATTAAAATGCCTTGATTTAAATATCCACAAAGTTCAGGATTTTTATTGAATGCATTGAAATAATTTGTCCAACACAAAAAATAAAGTCATTATTTAGTGGCATCAATAAAAGTCACAGATAAAACACTGTCATATAAATATTAAATGCATGTATGTTTATGTTCCCTCTCTTAATAACAAATCTCTTTTTGCCGTCCAGTCCATTTAGTTATCTTCTGTTTTACTGATCAGGACTCTGAGATCATCCAGACTGGAGCAAACCAACTACAGAATGCAAACAAACGTTTTATTATATTTGTTTTTATTTACATGCACTGGTACTGAATTTATACTGTAAAGCATTTTTTTAAATACAGGTTGAGTTGAGTCTATGTTTAAATGAGTGTGGTTTTTATTATTCAAACATTGTAATAAATTCGAACAAATGCTGAACTGAATATCTGCTGCTCTGGAAGTCGGACCGAATAAACAGCAAGCCATGCTTACAGATGCATTATGGGATGCTGGGCTGAAACGTTCATATTTACTTATAAAAGCTCTGCTGAATGAGTGAAAATAAATGCAAATCATCTGTGAAATGCAGAACATTTGAAAGCCTATAAAACGCTTGAGGTTTTGAAAATAAGATTGAAATCAACAACAAACATTTTGAATGCAAAACTAACCAAGCAATCTGGAAGTGGTGAGAGAAAGTGTTTTTATTAAAAGAATTCTACGCAATGTAATATTGTGAACTATTATTATGATGTAAAATAATGTTTTTCTATTTTAATATACATTAAACTGTAATGTATTTCTGTGATCTGCAGCTGTATTTTCAGCATCATTACTCCAGTCTTCAGTGTCACATGATCTTCAGAAATCAGTGTAATACTAAATCAGAAATAATTCTAATCACATTAAGAATCGCAAACAATTTTTGTATCATAAATTATGTTTAAATATGCAAATGAGGTATTATCTCATTAAAAATGCTGTAATAATCATACATTTACAGTACATGTGATCATTAGATAAATCCAGGTTTATAATTCTTGTTTGATTTTATTGTCATATATTACAGATTTCTCTTTTTAACCCTCCATAAATCAGAAAATACTGTCAACAGAAAGATTTTCACCATGTTTTTTTAGGAGTAAAATGTATAAATCAGTGTGAATGAAATATGTGTCAAAGATGAAAAAGGGTTTAAGCATAAAAGCAATAAATGTAATACTGCTTTAAATTGTTGTATTTCACAAAAAAATGTAAATAAATTCTGTTTAATTTAATTGCAATTTTGTTTTTCTGAGCAAAAAATAAATATGAAACATTTCCCCTGATTTACAGAAGAGAGCCACTAAAATGTCACTCAGAGTAACAATCCTGTCAGGCATATTTACAACAAAAATCTATTTATGACACATTAAAAGATTAATTACGTTCACCCCAAATACTAATCAGCTGTAATTTTACATTTTTAAAATGTGCCACTATCCTAGGTTTTGCCCATTGGTCAGTAAGAAGTTTTTACTCATTTAAAACACAATCAAATTTAATATGCTCCCTTATTATTTTATATATTTTAATATGTGCATGTCAGAATAAGCATGTTGTTTGAATTTTTATATAAATATTGTGTTACACTGAATGACAATGTAACATTATTTCAACCAAATTTTGACATTTTATTCTCCAAAAACATATCTGAAACTTTAAAAGTAGACACTTTACTAACATTTAATGTGCTTTCTATGGACATAAAATCACTTTAGTAAATTTCTTTTGATGCGGACATCTTAACGTCTTTGACTCATGAACAAACCTTCAGAATATAGAAAGAAACTAAAGTTTGGTGAATGTAAGAGAAAAAACTCTACAGATGCAAACAGATGAATTGGGATGGATGTTTTCTTTCCACTTCAGCTCGTCGTTGGCTTTTCTTTTCACCTGGACAACAAGGCCAGCTTTTGCTCTAGAATGATCTCCAGTTTCTGGGCCTGTTTGGAGATCCAGTGATCGACGGTAACGGTTCTCTAGCATCAGTCTGAAATCTGACACGAACGCCGTGATGGACTCGTACTGGCGGTGGACGAACCTATCGTCCATCTTTCTGAAGCACATCACGGCGTGGGCCCCGGCCAGAACGGGGCGGTGATGCACTTATGCTTCTCTGAGAGGAAGCTCTGAAATATTCTGTAGGCCTGCTGGATCTCGGGCGTGAGATCGTCCTCGTCGTGCAAGTGTGTCGTGAGATTTGCTCAGTCGAACCGTTGCAGGAGGTCAAGGTCAAGCGGTGGTTCGGGTTCATGTCCGGGGAGGCGTGTGATGCGGGTGCACACGCGTGTGCGCTCTCACACGTGTCCGAATGAAGCTTCATTCTCACCTCGCTCACCTGCACAGGTAGCATCATCTGTCAATCAACGTCAATCTGTCATCACAAGAAGCCATTGCTGTTCCTGATGGAGCCTGTTTGAAACAAACAAACAAAAAAAACTAATTAATTAGTTCTTCCTATGACCATTATAAGCATACTAATTAACTAATGACTGAATGCATTTCCATAAACTAATTTAAAGTGCATTATCCAGCTCTAAAATGAGTTAACCTTTCATTCTTGTCATCATGTTAATGTTTCATGAGTTTTCACGACATTACCGGAGCACTGTTTAATGTTGTCGAGGGAGACATTAAACCGCCCGCACTAGGCCGCGGCGACAGCGGCCTCGATTTCACTCTCACACCCGGAGGGCTCGCCTGAGCCGGGCAGCCGCCGCTCTCTCTCCCGCGGACCGCCGAAGCTCATAGTTCCAGTGTGCCACGATCTGGCAGAAAATCTGGCAGATTTTGGTAAAACGAGCAGCAGAGAAAAGCGTGTGTGTGTGTGTGTGCGTGCAGGAAAAAATATAAAAATAAAACTTTATATATCTACATTTTAAAGCACCATGATAATACCTGGTTTTATTACAACGAGAAGAAAAGCAATGAAATCTGATTCTTTTCTCCATTCTCTCCTGACATGAACGTGTGAATATTCTAGTTCTATTTGACCTAAAACTCCCACATTCTGTC
>NW_015506374.1:24425-26705 GCF_001515645.1 Sinocyclocheilus grahami
GAGGCCTCTCCTGTCCACGAGTCTGCTCCTGAGGCCACTCCTGTCCACGAATCTGCCCTAGAGGCCTCTCCTGTCCACGAGTCTGCCCCTGAGGCCTCTCCTGTCCACGAGTCTGCCCCAGAGGCCTCTCCAGTCTACGAGTCTGCTCCTGAGGCCTCTCCTGTCCACAAATCTGCTCCTGAGGCCTCTCCTGTCCACGAGTTCGCCCCAGAGGCCTCTCCTGTCCACGAGTCCACTCCTGAGGCCTCTCCTGTCCACGAATCCGCCCCAGAGGCCTCTCCTGTCCACGAGTCCACTCCTGAGGCCTCTCCTGTCCACGAGTCCACTCCTGAGGCCTCTCCTGTCCACGAGTCCACTCCTGAGGCCTCTTCTGTCCACTAATCTGCCCCAGAGGCCTCTACTGCCTATGAGTCGGTCTCAGAGGCCTCTCCTATCCATGAGTCTGCTCCAAAGGCCTCTCCTGTCCATGAATCCAATACAGTGCCTCCAGAAGTGGTAGCTTCCGCTGCAGAACCTCCAGAGGTGGTGTCCGCTTCCGAACTCACTGCTTGCCCTGTCACAGCCACAGAAGCCGTTCACGAACTCATAGACTGTCTTGTCACGGCCACAGAGGCTGTTAATGAACTCACCGTCTGCCCTGTCACAGCCAAGGAGGCCATTCAAGAACTCTCTACTTGTTCTGTCTCAGTCAAGTGGTCTATCCATGTCTCTGCTCTGCCATGGCTCCCTGCTCTGCCTGCTCCGCCATGGCTCCCCGCTCTGCCTGTTCCTGTTCACGGGCCTGGCCCTCCATCCCACCCCCTGGACCACCTCCAGTCCTTCACCCTCCTGGACGTTTTGTGGTGTTGGTTGGGTTGGATGTTATATTAGGGCGTCAGGAGCCGCCCTTAGAGGGGGGGATATGTCAGGGTTGGTTTTGGGTTGTGTTGGTGTTCATGTCTTTTGCTTTGTATTCATGATCTTAGTTTAATTTCATGTTCTGTCATGCGGTTCCCTTGTCTGTGTGTTATGTTCTGATTTGTTCTTTGGTTCATGTGTCATGTTCTGATTGGTTGTCTTAGTCATGTGTCTTGTTTCCCATTGGTTTGTTCTTGTCATGTGACCCTCATTGTCTGATATAAGTAGCCATCATGTTCCCATAGTCTTCGTCGTGTATTGATGTTGTAACCCGCTGTCGGTGAGTCAAGTCTGTTCATGCCTCGTCAAGTCAAGTCTGTGTATATTGTTTGGATGTTTGGATCACACTTGTAAATAAAACTTCACTTGGGTTCTCACTACGCTGATTTGTTACAACGAGACAAATGTGTGTTTACAGCTGTAGCTTGTTGATCCTCAAACGTACAAATGATTCAGAAATAAAACATTTTTTTGAGGAGCGTTTGTTTCCAGAAGCTTTACTTTCACTGTTCCTCAGCGGAGGAATGATCTTCACAAGCCTCCAGAACATCTCACATCTTCTGAGGAGCCTTTATTTCTTCAGCTCTCCATCACTGCATTATATGTTTGGAGCATTTCAATCTCATCTTATTATTACTGGAGATATAGAGCCACGACTGATATTTAGATCATTTTATGTCAGTATCTGCTCTACTGTTATAAAGATCTCACTGATTTACATCACAAGCAGCAGAATTTCATCATAGAAATATCAGCATCTGCAGCAAACTCATATTTTTGTCTCTGAATAAATTTGAGCTTCATATTCTCACTCTATCAGACTATATGAGCCAGAAAAGCCTGACGAGTCAAATATGATACAAAACATAAAATACATATGAAACTTGTCTGAAGGTTTAGTGTGTACCGGTCCCTCCGACAGGAAGCTCAGCGCTTCGTCCCACAGCTTCCTGTTGGGTTCGTCGTCCTGTATCAGATTCCGCTGCTGCTCTGACAGAACGAACGACTCGACTTCCTTCAGACGCTTGACCTGCGGCTCCTCCTGCGGCTCACACACGCCTGACACACATACACACAGATACAAACACAAATACACACAAACACAAATACACACACACACACACACACACACACACACACACACACACACACACACACACACTCATAGATACACACACACACACACATACACACACGCACACACAGATACAAACACAAATATACACACACACACACACACACACATACATACACACACACACACACACATACACACACGCACACACATACACACACACACACACACAGATACACACACACACACACACACACACACACACACACACACACACACACACACACACACCCACACACACCACCCCA
>NW_015506374.1:26803-28583 GCF_001515645.1 Sinocyclocheilus grahami
ACACACACACACAGATACACACACACACACACACACACAAACACACACACACACACACACACACACACACACACACGTGTTCACACAGCTGTATAATCGCACAGAAGCACACAGATGTGGCGTGTGTGACTGCACCTGTGTTCTCCTCTTCTTCTTCGTGAGCGTCTGCGCTGCCGTTGCTCTGCAACTCTTCCTCAGTGTTCTCCGCTGGTTTCTCCTCCTCTTCCTCCTGGACTCTCTTGGACGGTCGTGTGGTTCGGGGTCGTCCTCTCTTCCTGCCACGCGTCGAGCCGCCCACCGATCGCACCGTCGCCTCGCGCTTCGTCTTATTGGCCATGGCCTCCAGATAACCAGGAGGATACTGAGACACACAAACAAACACAGCTCACACTCAACAATGCGCTACACAAGATATGACAGCATTAATATGAGTGACATGACGGATATTACACAAGCAGCTACTGTAGTTTTGATAACTTATTTGTATTTTAACTTTGTTCTTTTTTCTTATGATTTTACTGCATAGTTTCAGTGTTAAATTTAAGCCATCTCAAACATTTTATTGTTTTTCACGTTATATGTTTTTTTTACACACACACACACACACACTCTCACAAACAGACACACACACACACACCCACATGCACACACTCACACTCACTCTCACTCACACACACACACTCTCACTCACACACACACACTCTCACACACACACACACACACACAACACGATCTCAAAAACACAAAAACAGAGGTCAAGAAGGAGCACATGCCGCCACAATTTATATGCATTGAGACATGTGAAGCTGAGACGCTGCAGGATCACCTGTTCATGTGTGTGAGCGTCTGATCGAACGAGTGCTCGCCGATACGCTTGTTTCCTGAAAGGTCGCGACCTCCGCTGCCGGTGTAGGTGAACTCATCGCCCCGGTCCTGAAACCACACCAACACACACATATGAAATAACAGGCAAAATTCAAAATTGACTCATCTTCTCAGAATTTAGTTTATATCTAAATATGAGTTTACAGCTTTTGCAATTTTGCCTTTCTTCTTTGCAATTCTTTTTTTTTAGTTTCCACCACAGAACAAAAAAATTATTTTTATCTCACAATTCTGAGAAAAAATTCAGATTGTGAGATAAAGATGCAATTACCTTTTATTATTTATTTTTTATTCTGTGGCAGAAACAAGCTTTCATAGAGAGAATATTTTTATAAAATAAAAATAAAAATTGCATATTTGTTTTTTTGTTAAATATATTTGACTCGTCAGGCTTTTCTGGCTCATATAGTCTGATAGAGTGAGAATATGAAGCTCAAATTTATTCAGAGACTCAAACTGAGCAAAAATATGAGTTTGCTGCAGATGCTGATATTTCTATGATGAAATTCTGCTGCTTGTAATGTAAATCAGTGAGATCTTTATGACGCTTGTACAATTACACTAAAAGAGCTTTGACTGGATAAAACACTCTATCAATCAGAGACAGAAGACGTGGAGGAGATCGAGTGTGAAACAGGTTTAACTGCAAAGTCTGATCAGGCTGATTATTAAATACGATACAGTAGGTTTTATAAGGTTAATGCTGATCTGAAGTGAAGAAACACTCACAACTTCATCCTCGAATCCTCCAGCGAGCACCAGCGAGTACGAGCCATCGTTACTGCGTCCGTGAATCCCACCGACGTGAGGCCTGTGGACGCCCGCCTCGCTCACCTGACCACACAGACACACACACACAGACAGACACACAGACACACACACACACACACACACA
>NW_015506374.1:28779-40101 GCF_001515645.1 Sinocyclocheilus grahami
ATACACACACACACAGACAGAGACACACACACACACACACACACACACAGACACAAGACACACACACACGCACACACAGACAGACACAGACACACACACACACACACACACTCATTTAACCCAGAGTCGGCTGTCTTTATCCTGAAAATGCTAGTTAATGGTATTGCATTGGACCAAAACTTTCTGATAATGTAGGTCATTTTTCTGCTTTATTAGGATGGCGATGTTCTGTTGTTGATGATGTCGGAATTGGTTTATTATTACCAAATGTTGGATTCAGCCTTGTGTTCTGTCGACTAGCACAGGTTTTGTGTCTCTGGAACTGGTTGATCACATCAGTTTTTGAGTGAACTGCCAAAATGATCCATAAATCATGCTTTTACACTCAGAAACTGATGTGCGTGAGCTCAGAACGAGAGATTTATAAGCAGTTTTAACCCAGAGTCGGCTGTCTTTATCCTGAAAATGCTAGTTAATGGTATTGCATTGGACCAAAACTTTCTGATAATGTAGGTCATTTTTCTGCTTTATTAGGATGGCGATGTTCTGTTGTTGATGATGTCGGAATTGGTTTATTATTACCAAATGTTGGATTCAGCCTTGTGTTCTGTCGACTAGCACAGGTTTTGTGTCTCTGGAACTGGTTGATCACATCAGTTTTTGAGTGAACTGCCAAAATGATCCATAAATCATGCTTTTACACTCAGAAACTGATGTGCGTGAGCTCAGAACGAGAGATTTATAAGCAGTTTTTCCTTCACACTGAGCCGCTCCGGAGCAGATCTCCTCACCTGAACACGGAACTTCCAGGTGGTTCCCACGGGAACGCCGGGAACGGGGCCGTAGTGATTGGAGGGGACGATTGTGCACTCTTTAGTGCGGCCCACACACGCCATACCCTGAAACACAGACCATAATGAGGTTATTATAAGTCTCTATCTCACTACCTACACTGCACAAACTCATGCTCTTCCTCAGTGTTTCGGTCAAACATCTAAACATCCTTAAATAAAGACACGTTTACTGCAGATGCACAACGACATCAGATAACAAGCTTTGTTTATTAAATTATAAAAATATATATATTTTTAAATCACAAAAATGTCACATTAAAATAAAAAAAACACTAAAAATGTTTAATTATAAAATGTGAAATAACAAAAAAATCTTAATAAAAATAAATGAATAAAAAATATCAAATCACAAAAATCAACAAATTTAAAATAAGTACTAAAATTACTCAAACTAAAATAAATCAAAACTAACCTGAAATAAAAATAAAAACAACAACATTTGTAAAATTATTACAATATGAAAATATTAAATAAAAACTCAATATTGATTCTCTTAATTGATAAGTCACATAAAATAAGCTCAAAGTGATGATGCATTGAAAACAATTGCAAAATGATTTATAAAATAAATCAAATTTTATGTTAAGGTTTGATTTAGTCTGTAATTATAATTAACTTAATGTAAATAGTATAGAAGTCTGTAATCATAAAAAGACAAATAAAAATAAAAACAAAACACTTACTAAAAATGTAATAAATTATAAACATACAATCATACAATGCACCTGAATCAGTCCAGACTAAAAACATTGCGGTAAAACTCATTCCAACACACACACAATTTTGAAAAATTGACACTTAAGGCTGGTTTTGTGGTCCAGGGTCACATATGTGCTTATTAACACAGCAGCTGTGTGTTTGGTACCTTGCCCCAGTCTCTCTGGCTCTCTGTGGTCGCTGACGGCATCTTGGATTTCTTCTTGCTGGTTCTGAGTTTCTCTCCGGCTTTGACCACCTCGCTGCTGTCGTTCTTACAGGTGGGGCAGTACCTGCAGCAGACACAGCGTCACGCGTCTGTCATGAGCGACGGTGTGTGTGATGCATTAATCCAGCGCGTGCTCACCAGTCCTCGTCCTCGGGGATGGAGGTCAGCGGCGGGGTCAGGCAGTAGATGTGGAAGGCCATGTTACACTCGTCACACAGCAGCTGCATGTGAGCGTCCTGCTTCCCTCCACACACACAACACGAGCAGAAACGACACTCAGTGTCCGGATCTGCTTTACAGTGCTTACACTCCGGACCCGACTTACCTGCGCACACACACACACACACGAACACAACACGCGTGTCACTGAATGTGTGTGGGAGTGTGTGTGTGTGTGCGTGTGTGAGTGAGTGAGTGTGCGTGCGTGTGTGTGTGTGAGAGTGTGTGTGTGAGTGAGTGTGCGTGTGAGTGTGTGTGTGAGTGAATGTGTGTGTGTGTGTGTGAGTGAGTGAGTGAGCGTGTGTGTGTGTGTGTGAGAGTGCGTGTGTGTGAGTGTGTGCGTGTGAGTGTGTGTGTGTGTGTGTGTGTGAGTGAGTGAGTGAGCGTGTGTGTGTGTGTGTGAGAGTGCGTGTGTGTGAGTGTGTGCGTGTGAGTGTGTGTGTGTGTGTGTGTGTGAGTGAGTGAGTGAGCGTGTGTGTGTGTGTGTGAGAGTGCGTGTGTGTGAGTGTGTGCGTGTGAGTGTGTGTGTGTGTGTGTGTGTGAGTGAGTGAGTGAGCGTGTGTGTGTGTGTGTGAGAGTGCGTGTGTGTGAGTGTGTGCGTGTGAGTGTGTGTGTGTGTGTGTGTGTGTGTGTGTGCTCACGTTTGAACGGGCCGTCGGCCGCTGACAGTCCTGGCGCTCCAGGTTTCTCTATCCTGTAAATCTCATCCAGAAACTGCAGCTTACAGTCACCAATCACATCACCTGCACCTCTGAAACAACCAATCACAGCACCAGCTCACAGTGACATCACACGGCCGAACGAATCAGAATCGCAGCTGAATGATCAACGAATCACTAGGAACCTCTGAAATCTGTTTTACATTTACATTTGTCTGGATTCCATTGTGATGGTTACTACATTAAATTTCAATAATCAAAATAACACCTAATCAATTAAATAATTTATTTAAAATGTATAAATAATAGGACCTTATGACAGCTGTTTTAAATTATTTTTTTCTGTTTTATAAATAATCAAATTAAAGAATAAAACAAACAATTTTTAACATTAATACATTGATTTAAATATACATTTAAATATTAAAAATAATTAATTAATCAATTATTATTTTAAGAAAAATACAAAAACAAATTTTTAAACATTAAAACATTGATTGAAATAATATTTTAAATATTTATATATTAATAATAATTAATTAATTAATTGTTATTTTAAGGAAAATACAAAAAACACACAAAACCAGTTATTTTGGTATCACTGTTACAGTTTTATTAATATTTTGCATTAGTTTTTACTTTTATATTTTCCATTTTCATTTTAGTTATAAAGTTGGCTATATAATATGTTTTAGTACATCAAGTTAAACTAAATGAACATGAGAAACGTTTCTTTGGCAACTAGCTGAAATAAAATACGTTCAAGTTTTTATTTATTTTATTTCAGTTAAGGAAAATGTTTCAGGTTATAGTTTTAGTTTAGTTCACTATTATATTAATTATAATAAGCCTGTTCACAACAAAACAGTGCATTGTTTTAGCAGCACAACAGAGGTTTAACGTATACATTTAAAAATGGACAAAAAAAATCTCTTGATTGTGTGAGATTCATTAAAAATAATGTTTTAATAACTTACAATAATGTTATCAATTATTAGATTATTATTACTAGTACTTTGAAAAGTATAATGTACATTTTTTTAATAGTTATATATATATGTCTGTCATCATTTATGTACTTATATAATATAAATATTTAATAATATTTAATAATAAATATATATATACACTACTGTTCAAAAGTTTGGCTCATCAAGATTGCATTTATTTGATCAAAAATACAGGAAAAAACAGTAAAGAATGATTTCTGAAGATCACGTGACACTGAAGATGCTGAAAATTCAGCTGCAGATCACAGAAATAAATTAGATTTTAATGTATATTTAAATAGAAAAATGTTATTTTGCATCATAATAATATTTCACGATATTACATATTTTCCTGTATTTTTGATCAAATAAATGCAGCCTTGATGAGCAGAAGACTTTTAATTAAACTATTTATGCATACTTTTTGGTATTGAATAGTATAACAGTATAGTTATTTATTACATATTATTGTTTTTTCCTCGAGTTTTATGCAGTCTGTAGATTAAGGAATCTCAGAACTTTCCTTTTGAAACAGCCTTTGTGTTGTTAACACAACATTGATGTCTAAAAACGCTGTCTAAGTCTGCAGCTTTTTGGAATAGAGCATATATATATACACTACTGTTCAAAAGTTTGGCTCATCAAGATTGCATTTATTTGATCAAAAATACAGGAAAAAACAGTAAAGAATGATTTCTGAAGATCATGTGACACTGAAGATGCTGAAAATTCAGCTGCAGATCACAGAAATAAATTAGATTTTAATGTATATTTAAATAGAAAAATGTTATTTTGCATCATAATAATATTTCACGATATTACATATTTTCCTGTATTTTTGATCAAATAAATGCAGCCTTGATGAGTATGAGAAACTCCTTTAAAAAAACATAAAAAATCGTTCTGATCCCAAACTTTTGACCTATAGTGTGTGTGTGTGTGTGCAGCTGAATTTTCAGCATCTTCAGTGTCACATGATCTTCAGAAATCATTCTTTACTGTTTTTTCCTGTATTTTTGATCAAATAAATGCAGCCTTGATGAGCAGAAGACACTCCTGTAAAAACATTAAAATCTTTCTGCTCCCAAACTTTTGAACGGTAGTGTGTATATATATATAACATAAAACATATAATGTACATATTTCTAGTTATTTCGGCGGTTAGCCGTGATTGTTTACCCCAGCAGAATCCTGACGCGGATCTCTTTGTTGGTGCGCGAGACGGCGTTGAGGGCCGCGATCTCGGCGTCGTACCAGAAGCCTCGCTCCTCGGGATTCTCCAGGTTATAGTTCACCATCACCAGCTCACCCACCTGCAGCTGGTCGAAGCGCAGCAGAGTCCTGGCCCTCGGACGCACGTCACCCGCGCTCATCTCCACCACGCCGTTCTCCGGATAACTGCAGACAGCAGAAACAAACACCACCGTCATCAGCTACAGACTCAAGAATGAACGAGTGACTGACGATAAACGGCTGGCAGCAACACCACGCCACCAACAACGACTGCAATAATTATTTATTTATTTATATACTAAAAACCTTAAAATAATTTTAAGTACCGTAGAAATACATATAAAACCCCTGCTTTAAATGAATCCAGAGATGCCCAATCAGCATCACCCTTCAGCTCGGTTTCCCAGCATGCAGTGCAGCAGAGAGCGCTTTGCTCTCGGAGTCGATACACTTACAGAACGCATCCCATCATGCACCTCCTCACAGCAATAAACAAGAAGCTCACACTGGCTGCCGTTTGGTAGGACTCCAATGAGAACCAGACATGCAGGGAAAAACAAAGAGACTTCCTTCCCATGATGCACTTACTCTTCATATTTAATGTGGTAGGAGACGTGCGCCGGATCCGTTTTGGACGTTGACGGTTCGCTGCCGTCTGAGTTTAGCGCTGTGCTGGATGATGATGATGATGATGAAGGGGCGGCGCTCGTCTCCGGCTCCAGCTTGTTGTTAGTGCGTTTGCTGGGCCGGCCGACCCTAGCTCTGCTGTTCTGTGCTTTAGATGCAGGAGAGACCTTCTCAATCACGCCTTCGAACCAGGCGCCGATGCTGACGTCCCTGCAGTCCACTAACTCATTCACCTGAACAACACCGAGCAAACACCATCACTGCTACAGCTCACCATTATGAGATTAACAGTCGCCTACACTGCAGGAATAACACACTTACACATTATGTGTGACCCTGGAGCACAAAACCAGTCATAAGGGTCAGTTTTGTGAAATTGAGATGTATGCATCATCTGAAAGCTGAATAAATAAGCTTTCCATTGATGTATGGTTTGTTAGGATAGCACAATATTTGAAAATCTGGAATCTGAGGGTGCAAACAAATCTAAATATTGAGAAAATCATCTTTAAAGTTGTTCAAATGAAGTTCTTAGCAATGCATATTACTAATCAAACATTAAGTTTTGATATATTTACGGTAGGAGATTTACTAAATATCTTCATGGAACATGATCTTTACTTAATATCCTAATGATTTTTGGCATAAAAGAGAAATGTATAATTGTGACCCATACAATGTATTGTTGGCTATTGCTACAAATATCCCCCAGCGACTCAACACTGCTTTTGTGCTGCAGGGACACATATTGGTAACAAATATAATGCATCACTTCCTTCATAAACAAAATGACATGAATAATAATAATAATAACCATCATAATAAATATGAAAACAATTAAATAAGGAAAATAATATTTTAAATAATAATAATAATTATTATTATTATTATAAAATTATATTGTTATTAACATTAATAATTATTATTATCACTAGTATTATTATTCCAAATGTTAGAATTCACACTTTGGTTTTGGTAAATTCTAAATATTAAAAAATAATAAAAAGATGAAATTTATTATTGTTATTATTAATGCATATAATGTTTCATAGCACGCAGCAATGTGTTAATTTAAATGCAATTAATTAATTTAAAATTACATTAATAAAACAAACAATGTAATAAAAATAAAAAATAAATATTAAGATAAAAATAATTTTTTTTTAGATTATTATTATTATTATTGTCATTAATTATAACAATAATACATTATAATGCATGACTAAATAATAATAATAATAATAATAATAATAATAATTTCATATGTTAGAATTCATGCTTTGGTTTTGCTACCTGACTCATCTAAATATTAAATTATATTACAGCGATCAAACATATTATTGTCATTATTAATGCATATAAAATTGTTTTGTAGCACGTTCAATTTAATGTGTTCATTTAGTACAATTAATCAATGCTAAATTAAATTAATAAAATAATAAATCGATATTTAAAAAACTAAATTAAATTTAAAATATTAAAAAAATAATAATAAAATTAAAATTAAAACATTGTAATTATTAAAATAATATTTTATATTATTTTAGAAAAATACAAAAACAATGTGAAAAAAAACCCCTCAATAATTCACCACAAGCTGTATGTAAATTTTGTAATAAGTAATTTTCCTACATCTAAGGAGTAACAAGTAAAGAGTCAGTGACGACAGACTCCACAATAATTTCTTATATGATATATGATAGTTATGTGATGAACTATAAGTCACATCCAGAGCAAGCTCCTACTTTGAAGAGTCCGATCCCGGGATCGATGAGGAGCGTCCGGCTGGATGTGGACGGCTCGCTGTCAGACACCGGACTACAGGGGTTGGACCCGTTTCCGTTGCTGTTGGCGATGGTTGCCGGGGAAACGACTGTTGAGGTGGGTGTGGCTGAGGCGGGGACAGATGCTGTGGTGGGCGGGGCTACGGCACAGGCCACACCCTCGCCGTTGTTGAGGGAGGGGCTATCCGGGGGGTCCGTCTGTGAGCGGATGAGAAGCTGGACGATGTCGTTAAGACCAACGTTGTAATCGAAGAGCGTCTGACCATCTTCCATCTACCAAAATAAAGTATGTCAAAAATCAATTATTAGTTTTCTAAAATAAGCAGTGCATTGTAACTTGCCAAACACATTTTGTCATTTTAGTAAATAAATCTTCTGCTCATAAAGGCTGCATTTATTTGATCAAAAATACAGTACAACTGTGAAATATTATTATAATGTAAAACAGCTGTTTTCTTTGTGAATATCTGTTAAACTGTAATGTATTTCTGTGATGTGCAGCTGTATTTTCAGCATCATTACTCCAGTCTTCAGTGTCACATGATCTTCAGAAATCAGTATAATATGCTGCTCTGCTGCTCGAGAAACATTTCTGATTATTATCCATGTTGAAAACAGCTGTGCTGCACAATATTTCTGTGGAAACCGTGATACAGTACCATTCAAAATGTGTGTGTGTGTGTGTGTGTTATTTTAAATTGTAATAATATTTCATAATATTACAGTTTTACTGTATTTTTGATCAAATAAATGCAGCCTCGGCGAGCAGAAGAAACTTTAAAAACATTAAAAAAATTATTATTCTATTTTAAACATATCTAGTTAAGTATATAATTATTATATAATTAGTAATATAATATTATATATATATATACACACACACATACATACACATATATAAAATGATATACAAATAAAGTACAGACACACAAACAGAAAGCATCTATTTCACATTCGCTGTGTGTCTTATTGCAGTCGGGGCAGAATTACACTGAGACGTGTTGTTAGCGGCCTGAGACTGAAGGACACACGAACACAAACAGCGGACGCCATTAGCCTCGCCTTCTGCTGAATCACCACCGCAAATACAGAAAAGATTAGTGATGACGGTTCTGGTGCAAGAGTGTGTGTGTGTGTGTGTGTGTGTGTGTTGCCATTGCAACCACCCAGGCTCCACTGCACACACACTCGCACGAACACACAACTGTAATTTGCACGGATGTGAGCGGGCGTGAAATATCACCGGCGTACGCGCCAGCAGCGGCGGATTCGCTGGCTTGTCTCATTAGCATGAGAACCAGAGGTGTTAGCCCTGTTTCCTGTACAAACATTCGTGATATAAATCTAATGTTCATCCAGCATTCACTCTTCCTCATGTTGTTCTGAACCTGCATGAGTTTCTTTCTTCTGCTGAAGACAAAAGAAGAATGTTGGTGAACAAACGGTTGACGGTAGCCACTGATTTCCATGGTACGGGAAAAAATACTATGGAAGTCAATGGCTACCGTCACCTGTTTGGTTACCAACATTCTTCTATCCCTTTAAAGGGATAGTTCACCCAAAAATGAAAATTAGCCCATGATTTACTCACCCTCAACCATCCTAGATGTATATGACTTTCTTCTTTCAGACAAATCCAATCAGAGTTATATTAAAAAATCCCAGCTTTATAATGGCAGTGAATGGGTGTTATTTTTCAATAGTCCAAAAGACGTCAAATAAAGCACATCTATCCATAATTAAAAGTATCCCACATGGCTCCAGGGAGTGAATAAAGGCCTCCTGTTGCAAAACAATGCGTTTTTGTAAGAGAAATATCCATATTTAAAACTTTATAAACAGTAATCTCCAGCTTCCGCTAACTGTTGTGCGCGCGTTCATTCCGGAGGATGATGTAGGCGTAGCGTAAGCTCGCCTACATGATTAACATCAATGACACAGACAGGTTTATTAGGCTGCTGTCTCTTTAAGACCGAATGCACTGATCTAATATACTGACACGCATCTGATTTCTTTCCCAATTGTTTATGTTCACTTAAACCATAACGGACTGTCTTTAAAAATGGATTAAAAATGGACTGTAAAAAATTGATTCATTTTTATTCTTACAACAATAAAACAGTACAATGACCTTATGCTTTATCTTGATTCAATATCATTCATCTTATTTATATTCAATATATTATATTATATCATCAATATACACATCAATCTATATCAACTAATGCTGTAAACTACACAATAAACCCTGTCACTGAAGTTTTTAAAAAAACTATCTTTAGAGTAAAATGTCAAATGATTACAAATAGAGTTATTCGATTCATCTGGTGAAACTTCTTGTATTTTTTATTTTTATTTTTTCGCAAAATATATATATATATATAGCAGAAAACCTATCGCAATGTCAGATTTAAATAAATAAAAATAAACCCCGTCACTCGGTACATTACTGTATTAAAGTGATTTGTAAACATTTAAATTGCACATAAGGTAATTTTATAATAAATTATTATATAATAAAAATGCATTATAATAACTTTTAATGATATAATCATGTTTCTACTCCAGTTTGTTGAAATATAAACATTTAAACAGTGGATGTCATAAATTGTTTTATTCAAACATGTTAAATATTGAAGAACAGGTTCAGTAAATATATATGGAGTTATTTTTCTAGCTGACTATGGAGTTTATGGTCATTGAATGAGGTAAACGTGACGTTATGTGACATTATTGATCTCAAGCTGTTTTACTGATGTCTTTCCATGGTTGGAACACTGATTGATAGATTCCATGATTCAGGATTGATTTCGGTGAGTTGTTCTGATTCTTCTGATGTTCGTTCGTGTTTATTTGGTGCTATAACTAGTAGTAAAGAGGACTACAGCACACATTAAAGAGCAGCAAAACCACATTTACTGATTGTATTTTATAAATAAAACGGACCGAATTTGAAAGCCGAGACTTTGTTTCATATCAAAAGTAACAAAGCACAAAGATTATTGTTACAAAAGGCTACAAATAGTGTTTAGTAATGAGAATGGCATAAATCGATTCTTGGGATATAGATTTGTTTTCAACACGTTACGTGTGCAGCTTTATATAACCATGTGTTGTAATGCAAATAAATAAAAGATCACCCTTATTATTAAAACCAATGCTTAGTTTGTGGTTCACTATTATTTTTAATGAAAAACACAACAACAACAAGATTTCACAAGAAAGACACAAACAGGCTGAAAAAAAACACCTTTCAATGTGTTTTAAGGAGAAAACTGAACACGTCCAACTCAGGCTATATGAGAATTTGCAGGTAAATGTGTTTAATTGTGATGAAAATCCTGCAAATCTCATTGTGGTCCTAAAACAGGCTTCATTTTCTTTCTGCAAAATCTAATTTCTTCTGCTGTTCTCTTTGGGGTGACAGATTCACCCAAACCTCCCAAAACACAGGAGCACAACAGTGTTAATCCTAAAAGCGCTGACATTATCATGAAAAAGAAAGACTGTCTCTACCAGCGGAATTCAGCTGAAGTTGGGAATGAGAGAGGCCTGATGGAAAATGACTCATGTTTGCTTTCCAGTCCAGATTCCAGATAATTCACTCACAACAGTCAGAGAGCAAAATAATCCGACGCCACACCTCAGCGCAGAAACATCTCCAAACTCACACGCTTCCATTACTCACGTGTGTTTCCCTGAAATAACTCGCCCTGCTTCACAGACGCCTGTAAACCTGCTTTACAAAGTTAAACCCCACTGTACTGTACATTACTGACTGACCAATCAGAGCGAGCTATTCCAGAGTTCAGAATTACAGTTAAAGCCCATTCACACCAACAACACTAACATAACAATTACTGTAACAGTGTGTGTGTGTGTGTGTGTGTGTGAGTGTTTGTGTGCATGCGTGTGTCTGTGAGTGAGTGTGCATGTGTGTGTGTGTGTGTGTGTGTGAGTGTGTGTGTGTGAGAGTGTGTGTGTGAGTATGTGTGTGTGAGAGTGAGTGTGTGTGTGTGAGAGTGTGAGAGT
>NW_015506374.1:42441-42658 GCF_001515645.1 Sinocyclocheilus grahami
ACACACACACACACACACACACACACACACACACACACACACACACTCACACACACACACACACACACACACACTCTAACACACACACACACACACTCACACACACTCTAACGCACACACACACACAATAACATGCAACCACGCACACACACTCACACACACACACTCGCACACACACTCACTCACTCACTCTCACACACACACACTCTCTCACACA
>NW_015506374.1:42967-44533 GCF_001515645.1 Sinocyclocheilus grahami
CACACACACACTCTAACACACACACACACACACTCTCTCTCTCACACACACACACACACACACACACTCTCTCTCACACACACACTCTAACACACACACACACACACACACACACACACACACACACAGACACACACGTGCATTACACAGTAAAGCTGCTTTTCTAAATATCCTCTCTTGTTGCATTTACACACACAGTCAGAACCAATTAAAGCTTTTATAAGTGATGTCGTGTTTTATTAGTGCTGCCAGACGTTCAGACGTTTAATTCAACATTAATAAACCAATGCATGCATCAATTTAATATCATCACACACATCGCTAATGAGTAGTGTATTAGTGTATAAAATAATGAGCCGGATCTGACATGGTTTTGTGTGAATGTGTGTCACAATCAGACCTCAGACTGAACCCACGCTCCAGAAACTTCCTCACAGAAAACCAGATCATGACAAAACACGGCTTACATGCACATCGATGAATCACACACACACTAAACAAAACCACCTCCGCATGAGAACAGACACCAGCTGACAGAACGACCGTGAATCAGGGCAAAGGGCACAAAACTAGCAGGTTACAGTCTTTTCCTGACAGATGTTTCAAATGCATGCAACCACTCAACTTTTGATAGTGACAGTATTCAGTATTTTTGTCTTGTTTACCAGTAAAAATTATGACAGCAAGATTAATATGTATTAAAAAAGTTTATTTGTCTTTTTTTTATATTGGTCTTTTAATAATTAATGTCAACAGCAATTAAAAACAAGTGTGGCACTGCATACAAACCATAGATTAAAAAAAATTCAATTATGAAAAATTCAATAGAAATGATTAGAAACGAGAAATACAAATGTGTAATATTTTAATTATAGCACTTTTAATGACACATATCAACGATAAAGTACAAACAAATGTCTAATATTTATATATAATAGAGATGTTTAATAATTTTTTCAGGAAAAGTAATAGAAGACACTGTGCAGAAATAAAACAGCACTAAACTCGTGCATCCAGCAGGTGTTTCATTTCAAAGAGCTCGTAACAAGATCTGTTTAACACGTTTAATTCACATACACGGCAGATTCAGGAAGATATAGAGCTGAAAAGAGTTTTTCACTCGTTTAGACTTCAGCAGCGAGACAAAATACACTCGTGTTAAAGACACAATCTCTGAAAGCAACTCTTCATATCTTCTGCAGTGCTGAACCCAATCAAATCCAAACGCATTTCAAGATCGACCAATCACACGCCAGCACAGGGACAGCTAGCCAATAGACGAGCAGCAGCAGCGAAAGATCTTTAACCCTTCAGAGTAGAAATATTTACGACTCTCACGATCTCATTTCATTAGCAAACAAACTAAATACTGAATCTGAGAGTCATGATATCGACGTTGCAGGAAAAGAATAACGATAAAGAAATCAAACAAACCATAAAAAAAAATTTTTTTTTAATTCAATACAAACTTTTACTTTATTAACTGAAATCAAATGACCCAAAAAATTTGTTTAAAGTTGAAGTACTAATATAACTCAAACTTAAAACTATATCTATATATATATA
>NW_015506374.1:47512-54321 GCF_001515645.1 Sinocyclocheilus grahami
CACACACACACTCTAACACACACACACACACACTCTCTCTCACACACACACTCTAACACACACACACACACACACACACACACACACACACACAGACACACACGTGCATTACACAGTAAAGCTGCTTTTCTAAATATCCTCTCTTGTTGCATTTACACACACAGTCAGAACCAATTAAAGCTTTTATAAGTGATGTCGTGTTTTATTAGTGCTGCCAGACGTTTATTCCGGTGATTCAACATTAATAAACCAATGCATGCATCAATTTAATATCATCACACACATCGCTAATGAGTAGTGTATAAACGGTGGAAATAATGAGCCGGATCTGACATGGTTTTGTGTGAATGTGTGTCACAATCAGACCTCAGACTGAACCCACGCTCCAGAAACTTCCTCACAGAAAACCAGATCATGACAAAACACGGCTTACATGCACATCGATGAATCACACACACACTAAACAAAACCACCTCCGCATGAGAACAGACACCAGCTGACAGAACGACCGTGAATCAGGGCAAAGGGCACAAAACTAGCAGGTTACAGTCTTTTCCTGACAGATGTTTCAAATGCATGCAACCACTCAACTTTTGATAGTGACAGTATTCAGTATTTTTGTCTTGTTTACCAGTAAAAATTATGACAGCAAGATTAATATGTATTAAAAAAGTTTATTTGTCTTTTTTTTATATTGGTCTTTTAATAATTAATGTCAACAGCAATTAAAAACAAGTGTGGCACTGCATACAAACCATAGATTAAAAAAAATTCAATTATGAAAAATTCAATAGAAATGATTAGAAACGAGAAATACAAATGTGTAATATTTTAATTATAGCACTTTTAATGACACATATCAACGATAAAGTACAAACAAATGTCTAATATTTATATATAATAGAGATGTTTAATAATTTTTTCAGGAAAAGTAATAGAAGACACTGTGCAGAAATAAAACAGCACTAAACTCGTGCATCCAGCAGGTGTTTCATTTCAAAGAGCTCGTAACAAGATCTGTTTAACACGTTTAATTCACATACACGGCAGATTCAGGAAGATATAGAGCTGAAAAGAGTTTTTCACTCGTTTAGACTTCAGCAGCGAGACAAAATACACTCGTGTTAAAGACACAATCTCTGAAAGCAACTCTTCATATCTTCTGCAGTGCTGAACCCAATCAAATCCAAACGCATTTCAAGATCGACCAATCACACGCCAGCACAGGGACAGCTAGCCAATAGACGAGCAGCAGCAGCGAAAGATCTTTAACCCTTCAGAGTAGAAATATTTACGACTCTCACGATCTCATTTCATTAGCAAACAAACTAAATACTGAATCTGAGAGTCATGATATCGACGTTGCAGGAAAAGAATAACGATAAAGAAATCAAACAAACCATAAAAAAAAATTTTTTTTTAATTCAATACAAACTTTTACTTTATTAACTGAAATCAAATGACCCAAAAAATTTGTTTAAAGTTGAAGTACTAATATAACTCAAACTTAAAACTATATCTATATATATATAAAAAGACAATAACACTAAATCTAACAAAAAAAACTAAAAATTTAAAATTTAAATAAAATACAAAATATTAGCTAAAATATTATAGTATGGAATTTTCTATTCTAGTATTTAATAGTATATTAATGATACTGAATGAAATAACACTGTTAGTGGGATTCCTTAATTTTCTTGCAATAAAATTAATTTAATATAATAAATGAACATAAATGAAATCTGAGAAATCTGAGACATTTATCTAATAAAAATTAATTAATTAAAAAATGCACACAACAAAATTACTAAAACTTTAATTAAAATGAAATTAAAATAAAACTTAGTTTAGTTTAAGTTGAAGTACTAATATAAATAAAACTAAATAAAACTTAAGTAAAACTAAAAAAGACATACAATTATTAAAACTTTAAAATTAAAATAAAAACAAAATAATTTATTCAAAATATTAACTAAAATATTCTAGCACATAATTTCATAACTATATACTAAAACTATATACTAAAAGAACACTGTTTGTAGTATTTCTTAATTTTCTAGCAATAAAAACTATATAAACATATTAAAAAAATTAATAAATAAAGCCAAAAACACACAACAAACTTTAAACTTTAATTAAAATGACAAATAAATTAAATGTAAAAAATGTGTTTAGTTTAAGTTGAAATACTAATATAAATAAAACTAAATAAAATAAAACGAAAAACTTAAGAAAAACTATATATAATTTTTTTTTACTAAAAAAGACACAAAATTACTAAAAATGTTAAATGAAAATGAAAACAGAAAACGTATTCAAAATATTAACAAAAAAATTATAGTACATAATTTTAGAACCATATACTATTAGAGAATTTAATAGTAGATTAATGTAACAAAAAAAACACTGTTTGTAGGATTTCTTAAGGGTGACCTATTATGTCCCTCTTTACAAGATGTAAAATAAGTCTCTGGTGTCCCCAGAGTGTGTCTGTGAAGTTTTAGCTCAAAATACCCCACAGATACATTTTTATAGCTTGTTGAAATTGCCACTTTTAGGTTATGAGCCTAAACGTGCCGTTTTTGTGTTTGTCCCTTTAAATGCAAATGACCTGGTGCTCCGCCTCCCTTTTCAGAAGAAGGCGGAGCTTCAAGAGCTCATGCTCTGGCAAAACAGGACAATATCACACAATCTGACTGTACTGTGCAGCAAACGCGCGTTTATGAATTGCACAGACGGGGACATAGCTGGTCTCATGGTGCCTTCGCGTGCCATCACATCATGAGCTCGACACATTCAAGCCGTCGACTTCACATTGCTTCCAAATGCAATTTTTAACGACAACATTCCTATTTACGATCATTCTGGAAGCACGTGAAGGCAGCATTAGTGAAAACAGGCAGAGACGATGGTAGCTTTAGCAACATTAGCCTTACAGAGAGCCAAGAAGCTCTTTAGGAAAACAAAATATGACGCGTGATGCTTGCTTTGTCTGGATGTTCGCACACAAACACTTCATTTCCAGCGTTATCGTTGACTTGATTGCAAATGATTGCACAGATACTATTTAAACTGAACTGAGCTGGATGTTGACATCACTGAATTCAATGATCAACTGTCTTTAACTGAAAAATGAGTGTTTACTATTGTCACTTTGCATTATTGACACTATTTTCCTAATTAATGCTGTTCAGTTGCTTTGACACAATCTGTATTGTTAAAAGCGCTATATAAATAAAGGTGACTTGACTTGACACAAAGCATTTCCAGACTCTCTCTCACACACACACACACTCACACACTCACTCACTCACTCGCTCACACTCACACACACACACACACTCTCTCACACACACACACACTCACTCACACACTCTCTCACACACACACACACTCACTCACACACTCTCTCACACACACACACACTCACTCACACACTCTCTCACACACACACACACTCACTCACACACTCTCTCACACACACACACACTCACTCACACACTCTCTCACACACACACACACTCACTCACACACTCTCTCACACACACACACACTCACTCACACACTCTCTCACACACACACACACTCACTCACACACTCTCTCACACACACACACACTCACTCACACACTCTCTCACACACACACACACTCACTCACACACTCTCTCACACACACACACACTCACTCACACACTCTCTCACACACACACACACTCACTCACACACTCTCTCACACACACACACACTCACTCACACACTCTCTCACACACACACACACTCACTCACACACTCTCTCACACACACACACACTCACTCACACACTCTCTCACACACACACACACTCACTCACACACTCTCTCACACACACACACACTCACTCACACACTCTCTCACACACACACACACTCACTCACACACTCTCTCACACACACACACACTCACTCACACACTCTCTCACACACACACACACTCACTCACACACTCTCTCACACACACACACACTCACTCACACACTCTCTCACACACACACACACTCACTCACACACTCTCTCACACACACACACACTCACTCACACACTCTCTCACACACACACACACTCACTCACACACTCTCTCACACACACACACACTCACTCACACACTCTCTCACACACACACACACTCACTCACACACTCTCTCACACACACACACACTCACTCACACACTCTCTCACACACACACACACTCACTCACACACTCTCTCACACACACACACACTCACTCACACACTCTCTCACACACACACACACTCACTCACACACTCTCTCACACACACACACACTCACTCACACACTCTCTCACACACACACACACTCACTCACACACTCTCTCACACACACACACACTCACTCACACACTCTCTCACACACACACACACTCACTCACACACTCTCTCACACACACACACACTCACTCACACACTCTCTCACACACACACACACTCACTCACACACTCTCTCACACACACACACACTCACTCACACACTCTCTCACACACACACACACTCACTCACACACTCTCTCACACACACACACACTCACTCACACACTCTCTCACACACACACACACTCACTCACACACTCTCTCACACACACACACACTCACTCACACACTCTCTCACACACACACACACTCACTCACACACTCTCTCACACACACACACACTCACTCACACACTCTCTCACACACACACACACTCACTCACACACTCTCTCACACACACACACACTCACTCACACACTCTCTCACACACACACACACTCACTCACACACTCTCTCACACACACACACACTCACTCACACACTCTCTCACACACACACACACTCACTCACACACTCTCTCACACACACACACACTCACTCACACACTCTCTCACACACACACACACTCACTCACACACTCTCTCACACACACACACACTCACTCACACACTCTCTCACACACACACACACTCACTCACACACTCTCTCACACACACACACACTCACTCACACACTCTCTCACACACACACACACACACACACTCAATCTCACACACACACAGACACTCACTCTCTCACTCACTCACTCACACACACACTCACTCCCACACACTCACTCACTCACACACTCACTCACACTCACACACACACACACACACTCACTCTCACACACACACAGACACTCACTCTCTCTCTCTCACACACACACACACACACACACACTCACTCTCACACACACACAGACACTCACTCTCTCTCTCTCACACACACACACACACACACACACTCACTCTCACACACACACAGACACTCACTCTCTCTCTCTCACACACACACACACACACACACACTCACTCTCACACACACACAGACACTCACTCTCTCTCTCTCACACACACACACACACACACACACTCACTCTCACACACACACAGACACTCACTCTCTCTCTCTCACACACACACACACACACACACAACATTTGGGAACATTTAGCCCGACTGAGAAACAATAGTATGGAAGTCCGTTTCTGCCACTGAATAAAAAATAAAAAAGGTTATTACAACTTTATGTCTAAAAATTCAGACTTTTTTTCTCACAATTGCAGGATAAAAACTTGCTATTCAGATTTTTTTCTCGCATTTTTTACTTTATTTTCTCAGAATTGTGAGACATAAATTCGCAATTGCATGTTATAAAGTCAGAATTGAGTGATATAAGCTCAAAATTCTGACTTTTTTCTCAGAATTGCGAGATAAAACAATTCTGATTTTTTGTTCTCACATTTTTTACTTTTTTTCTCTCAGACGTGAGATATAAACTGGCAATTCTGAAAAAAAAAATACGCAACTCTAATTTTATTTCTCGCAATTCTGACTTTTCTCTTGCAATTGTGAGTTTATCTCAAAATGCGGACTTTTTTTCTCCGAAATTATTTTCTCGCATTTTTGTCTTTTTTCTCTCAGAATTGTGAGTTATAAACAATTCGCAATTCTGAAAAAAAATACGCAATTCTAATTTTATTTCTCACTTTTTTCTCGCAATTGCGAGTTTATATCTCAAAATTCAGACTTTATTTTCTCAGAATTGCGAGATAAAACAATTCAGATTTTTTTCTCTCGCATTTTTGACTTTTTCTCTCAGACTTGCGAGAAATAAAGTCAGAATTGCGTTTTTTTTTTGGCGAGATTATATTTCACAATTCTGAGAAAAAAAGTCAAAAATGCGAGAAAATAAATTCCGAATTGTTTTATCTCGCAATTATCAGAAAAAAGTCAGAATTTTGAGCTTATATCACTCAATTCTGACTTTATAACACGCAATTGCGAATTTATGTCTCGCAATTCTGAGAAAAAAAGTCAAAAATGCGAGAAAAAAATCGGAATTGTTTTATCTCGCAATTGTGAGAAAATAAAGTCCGCATCTTGAGATAAACTCACAATTGCAAGAAAAAAGTCAGAATTGCGAGAAATAAAATTAGAGTTGCGTATTTTTTTTTTTCTTCGTGAGGCGCGACAGGTCCTCCACCGTCCGCGTCTCTTTGCCGTCGATCGTCCGGATCTGGATCCACATCGTCGCTCCGCGCCAGCCGACCGACGCGCGTCAGAGCGAGCGTCAGAGCGAGAGTGCGTATGTTTGGGGGGCGTCGGGGGCGTCTGTGCGTGCTCCTCTGCGGGGGAAACGCGCGTCTCGCTAACGGGGGTCACGCCAAGTCTCGCGAGGCCGTGGGAAATCTCGCGAAATGTAAATATGGGGGGGGGGGGGGGCTTTTAAAAGGAAAGG
>NW_015506374.1:54746-72246 GCF_001515645.1 Sinocyclocheilus grahami
AGTGGAGAGGCAGATGAAGAGAGGGCGAAAGGTGAGGGTGGGGGGGGGGGGGGTGCTTTTAAAGAGACAGAGACGCTTTAAAAATATTCTGTAAATATGAGATTAATGTATCATATACATCTGAATACGAATTCAAATAAATCAATAATAGATGACGTTTAAAAAGATGAGAGAAAAACTGTAAAAATGTAAAAATAAAAAAAATAGGATTAATATAAGTAAATAAATTAGATAAATAATTATAATAATGAATTATTACATTAATTAGATTAAAATAAATCAATAATAACATGACGATGATAAAAATAAGACAGAGATGCTTTAAAATTAAGCAATTATTTGTAAAACCGTAACCGTAACGTTTGTATTTGATGGGTTTTCTAAAACTATTTTAAACGATTTATTATTATTCATAATTATTTATGATATTAGTCAATTAAATGTATTACAATTAATCTTACTAAATATTAATATGTAATAGCATATTACTTTATGATTATTAAAAATATAAATTATTAGGATAATTATAATACCATATTGATTAATAATGAATTATTTTGGATTATTATTGTTGCCGTGGTTTTGGTGAGCTCATATTAATAGAGGGATTATTACATTTGTTTTATGAAATGATTTATGAGTTTGAGTGAACTGCTGAAAGGTGATTTAAGAGAAATAGAGATCATTTAGGAAGTAAAAATCAACGTTCATAAACCGCATTGATCTCAGAATCAGGGTTTTGTTCTAGTTTTTATCATAATAACGGAATTATTCTGTGCATATGTGGAGGAAATTAGCATCTCATTATAGAAAGCTCATCAGTGAACACTCGGAATGTTTGTGACCATAAATGCAAAAATCTAAATGTTATGAATTTGCATAAGTTAGTTACAGTATGTTCAGACTAATCTGAAGTTTTTGAGCTTCCATAAAAGCAAATGCTTTACTATAATTAAAAATAAATATAATATTAAAAATAAATCTTGTGCAATTACTCTAACGACAAACGACTTGAAATAAAACGAAATAACTAAATGAGATTACAATAAATAATTAGAATAATAACTTAATTATGCATCAAACATTTAAATAGATTAAATAAAAATAAGTTTATATAGATTTAATTAGATTATAAAATAAACTGAATAATAAATAACAATTAAGACATTAAAGAGAATGAATAAAGTAAATGAGATTACAATAAATAATTAGAATATTAATTATACATATATTAGATTAAATAAAAATACGTTTATATAGATTTAATTAGATTATATAATAAACTGAATAAATAACTATCAGACATATTAAAGAGAATGAATAAACACAACAGAAATAAATAAATGAAGTTACAATAATTAATTAGAATAATAAATAATTACATGAAAGCACTTAAATTAAAATGCATCATTCGAATAAATAAATAAAAACAAACTCAATATCCAATCAAAATCAAGAGCATTGACATTATAGAAAATGAATCCTTTTAATAATTAAAAATAAATCTCATGTGGATAAGAAAGCACATAACACACGTCTGTCTTTAAATAATATTTTTATTATCACAGAAGCTGTATATGTACCACTACAGAAAAGAACGAGGCTCCAAACGATGTGAGAAATAAACGATGGAGAGGAACGCGAGTAACAGCACAGCGACACACGACGAAACCTAAACACGCTTCTGATATACAAAATCAAGACCGAGAGCTTTGGATGCGTCGACTTCGTTTCCCATCAAGGTTTGTACCAGTCGAGGCGCATTCAGAGAGAAATCAATCACACGTTACAGATTCATCACGATTCACTCCAAAACGTGTCTGGAAAACTACAAACGGCATTCCGAGGTAAAAACAGACCGTAAACGTTGAACCTGGGGCGAAACCTACAATCACGGGCTTCAACATTAGAGGGTTAGTTCAGCCGAAAATGAAAACGCTGTCATTAATTACTCCGCATCGTGTCGTTCGAAACCCGTAAGACCTTCGTTCATCTTCGGAACACGATTTAAGATATTTCTGATGAAATCTGAGAGCTCTGACCCTCCCACAGACAGCGTGGAATGAATGGAATTTAATTTATAACTCACGATTGATCAAAAAGAGTCCAAAAATATAAAACCTACATATTTATTTCTTACAGAAGAGCATACATATTACTCTGAAAATTACAACAACAAAAACACTAAGTACATTCATTTTAATTGCATAAACTTTCATTCTCAGATTTAAAAAAAAAAAAAAAGTGATTTTTTTTATGCTGCAATGGTTCGTCAACAGACTTCGGTCCCAAAAATCCAGTCCAAAAGTGTGAGAGAGATGGGGAAAAGCAGGAATATATTTTATACAAGTTTTTGACACTAATATAACTTCATAGATAATTTTACAAAAAAAAATTTTTTGACACTAATGGTACTCCATACATGACTTTTTGTAAAAATGGTTATATCTCGTACAAACTGTAAAAAATCAGGGGGAAAAAAAAAAAAAAACATGAATATTTTTCGCGCAAAGAAAACATTTCACATTTTCGTCTCTACTGCGTCGCTTTGGACGCCGGTTCACGATGCGAGTGTGTGCCGGCGCTGACCCAGATCCGGCGAAAATTCGGAATAAATTTGTTATTTTTGTTTTCTTTGCACTAAAAAAGTATTCTCGTAGCTTCGTAGCTTCACAGTTGAACCGCTGATGTCACACGGACTACTTCATTGATCATCTTGGTACTTTTCTGGACCTTGATCGTGGTAGTTACCTTGCTGTCTATGGGAGGGTCAGAGAGTGTTCTGAAGATGAACGCAGGTCTTACGGGTTTGGAACGACACGAGGGTGAGTAATTAATGACAGTTTTCATTTTTGGCTGAACTAACCCATTAAAGAGCAGAAATAAACATCCAATCAAATGCAGAAATGACCTTTTGTACATTCCATATAATCAAAACATTGTAGAAACAAAAACACAAGCATTATAAGCAAACCGATTCACTTGACGAACGAGTCAAACAGCACGCCAACGACTGCGCGGGTCCGTCTGAAGCCTGTAGACGGAGCGCGTGTGATGAAGGAATGAGGAGACTAATCTTCGTCCGAGGAATCCCTGTCAAAGTTGTAGGCCATGAAGAGAACGTCAGGTCGAGCGGGGACCAGAGCGTGGCCCGGTTTCACCATCTCAAAGCCCAGAAAGCTGAACGTACGCACCAGTTTCACTAGAAGAGGAACACACACACACACACACACGTCAGTGCCGCACACGCGTGACAGACGGAGGTCTGAGCAGAGTCTGACGTACCACGATCGTCCCGGTTCTTATAGAAGCAGACGAACACACTGACGACTTTCAGATGTTCTTCAGCAAACTCCAGCAGAGAGACGAAGCTGGAAACAGCAGAAACACACAAGCGCTTCGGGATTAATGCGATAAATCAGCTAGATTTGTGCTGAACGGGAGTCTAGATGCCATGGAGGAGCCCCATCCTAACATGTATAGGAATTAAGCATTAAAATGTATAAAAACCCAAATTATACTGTGATTAAAACTATAAATACCTGTAAAATGTTATTTGGAAAAATCACATTTCTTTTCTAGTTATTGTATTTATTTATTTATTTTTAAATCTAATTAGTATTCTATATTTAATGCCAAATTTGTATTTATTTTTTATTCAAATTTGTATTTATTAATTTAAATCTTTAATTTATTTTAAGATCATACTCTATATCATATTTTAAATGTTTTAATCTAATATTTTAGTCTCATTTTATTTTAATCTAATATTTTATTTTAATTACATTTGAATGTACTTTAATTTCTTATTTTTTAAAATAATTAATATTAGATATCTTTATGTATTATTTACCATTTAATATTAAATATTTTATCTAATATTCTATTTCGATTTTAATCTAATATTTCATTTGTTATCTAATTATACTTTTAGTCTATTATTTTCTTCATTATTTCAATCTAATTTATCCAATTTGTATTATTTATTAATTCAAATCTCACTTTTACGATTTATTTTAATGTAATACTTTATTTTGATCATATATATTATTTTGCTGTAATTTTTTTAATTAAATTTGTTTATTTAAAATTTAATTTATTTTACTCTTATATTTTTCTCTCTCTCTAAACATTTCCACGGACCCCCATCCCTCCCGTGTGGCCCCTAGAGGTCCCAGGCCCCTGCTCTAGATGTTGTGGGTGGTTGTCAGGGTGTTGCTATGGTGTCGTGTGTGGTTGCTAGGCGCTCACCTCTCTTTGCTGCCCTCTGGAAACGGTTCGCAGGGAATCTCCACGAACAGGCCGGGGCCTCGAAGCACCGCCTCCCATTTGATCGCCCGGGAAACGGTGGGCCGGCTCTGAAAGTGCAGTATCCGGGGGCGACCGGCCCCAGCGGGCTCTTCGGTCACAGTCAACTTCCTGTCCTGTGCAGCCAATCAGAAGACGTGTGTGTTAGGGACACAAAGACGCAGGATACAGTATATTCCTGAGCATCACTTCATATCCGTGTTCGTTTCTGTTCTGCGATTGAAGGACTGCTGCGTATACTAATCATTTAGTCCTATTCATTAGTGGCTTTCTTTTTTCCTCTTTGTAAAGCACCCTCGAGTTATTGAAAGGTGCTTAAAAAAAAAAAATTAGATTTTTACATTAATAATAATAATAATTAATAATAAATACAAATAACAAAAATAATATAAATATACAATAGAAAACTTTAAATAAATTATAAAATATAATAAAATTAGATAAGTAATATAACTTTGAATAATACTTTTACATATATTTATTGTATTTTATTAATAAAAAGCACCTCAAATACACAAATTACTATTATTAAACCCAGTTTTCTGTTCACACAGGTTTCGAAGTCTGCCTAGAAAAGCGCAATATAAAATGTACTATTATTATTATTAAAATCAAGAACAAACACTCCAGCCAATTGACCATCTGAGCAATCTCTGATGTAAGAAATGAGGTCAGATTAATAGAGTAAACCTGAACATGCAGTGTGAGACAAACCTCATCATGTGTGTGTGTGTGCGCGCTCGCTGCTACAGGCCACTGAAATCACACCTATCACATGACAGGATATGACACGTCCTGCTGACAGTGTGCTGAAGATTTGATTTTAAAAGACAAAACACACTGATGTTAGCAGAGATGTGAATGTTTCTGCGAAGAGCATTTGACACTCTGCTGGACAATGAGGGCTCGTTCTGTCGTGTGCAGTGTGTAGAATGTAGTGTGTAAATAGTAGTATGTAGTATGCAGTGTGTAGTATGTTGTGTGCAGTATGCATAGTGTGGTATGTAGAGTGTAGTGTGCAGTATGCAGCGTGTGGCTTGTAGTGTGTAGTATGCGGTGTGTATCTTGTAGTGTGTAGAGCGTAGTATGTAGTATGCAGTGTGTAGCTTGTAGAGTATAGTATGTTGAGTGCAGTATGCAGTGTGTAGAGCGTAGCTTGTAGTGTGCAGTGTGTAGATGCTCACCGAGTACAGCTGCTGCAAAACACACTGATGTTAGCAGAGATATGAATGTTTCTAAGAATGCAGAACCCGTCTGAGGAAATTACACTCAGATTCTCAGAAGAGCATTTGACACTCTACTGGACAATAAGGGCTTGTTCTGTGTCGTGTGCAGTATGCATAAGGTGGTATGTAGCATGTAGTATGTAGAGAGTAGTATGTAGTGTGCTGAATGCAGCGTGTAAAGTGTGGTACGTAGCGTGTAGTATGTAGCTTGTAGTGTGTAGAGTAGTACGTAGCGTGTAATGTGCAGTATGTAGCTTGTATTGTGTAGAGAGTAGTATGTAGTGTGCAGTATGCAGCGTGTAAAGTGTGGTATGTAGCGTGCAGTATGTAGTATGCAGTGTGTAGCTTGTAGAGTGTAGTATGTAGCATGCAATGTGGCTTGTAGTGTGTAGAGTGTAGTATGTAGCATGCAGTGTGGCTTGTAGTGTGTAGAGTGTAGTATGTAGCATGCAGTGTGGCATGTAGTGTGTAGAGAGTAGTATGTAGTGTGCAGTGTGTATAGTGTGGTATGTAGCATGCAGTGTGGCTTGTAGTGTGTAGAGTGTAGTATGTAGCATGCAGTGTGGCTTGTAGTGTGTAGAGTGTAGTATGTAGCATGCAGTGTGGCTTGTAGTGTGTAGAGTGTAGTATGTAGCATGCAGTGTGGCTTGTAGTGTGTAGAGTGTAGTATGTAGCATGCAGTGTGGCATGTAGTGTGTAGAGAGTAGTATGTAGTGTGCAGTGTGTATAGTGTGGTATGTAGCATGCAGTGTGGCTTGTAGAGTGTAGTATGTAGCATGCAGTGTGGCTTGTAGTGTGCCGTGTGTAGATACTCACTGAGTACAGCTGCTGCAGCTGCTGCGGTGGTGCCGCTGTGGATGTGTGATCCCGTGCTCCGTTCCCTCGCCCACCTGGGATCTTCAGAGGTGGGTGAGGGGCATCAGGAACACCACAGAGGCCCTGGACCAGTGGAACTACTACAGCACAGAGACAGACTGAGGAGAAACACAGAAACACACCATCAGCACACACACACACACAGCAGAGGAAGTCGATCAGCCGTGACACACTCTGCTCTACGAGCGTCAACAGGAATTAACACACACACACACACACTTTTACAAACATTAGCTGCCAGGAAGACACAACCTATATTTCAGAGCGGTTTTTTTTTCTTCCCCAAAAAAACATTGGGTAATCTAAAGTAAGAAATGTGCTTATTTTTATGTGTAAGGCATTTCCCTAATACTAGCAATATTAACTAAAACAAAAATAAACACATTAGATTAAAATTGTAAAAAAATTATACACGCCTAATATTAATGAGAAACTATTATAGTTTTTATTAATATTTTATCAATTAGAATTTATTTTTATATTTTGTATTTTAATTTTTATTTAGTTAAAATGCTAGTAATTTTGTTGTGTTTTTGACATTTTTATTTGGGGTGGGGTTAAATGCCTAAATCATTTTTTTTATTATTAATTCAGTTTTTACACTACATCAAGTTAAACTAAATAAAAATGTTGCCTTGGCAACTAGTAAAACATTTGTGTATGGTTAGTTTTACTTGATACTAACCCTGGTAATAGAAACTAAATATTGTTCAAAATATGATTTACGTGCGTGCGTGCATGCATGCATATAATAATCCCAAATAATCTCTTTTTTACAGTCCACAACATTCAAAGGTAAACAATATCTTCCTCAAACAGACAAACCTCATGCAGTATTCTGTAGCACACTTAATAATGGCCATCCATACACTTCAGTCATTTTCACACTTCGTCCCAATAGACATTACCAAAAAAGCAGGAAGAAGAGACAGAACAGTGACTATTTCTCACCTCATCGCAACATAAATAAATAAACACTAACATGTCACGACATCTTTTCAAGGTCACATGCAATCAAGCCACAAAACGCGAGTAATAAAGTCATAAAACATCAATGAGCATTCATGTGCAATAGACGTCGCTGTTGCATAAGATCTCATCTAACCTAATTTCCAATCTAATTTTTAAAAAACATGAAATAAAACGCAGTACAACACTATAAAACTAAACGCATTTGAATAACTAAACGCATGTCGGCGCGATCAAAGGCCCGAGGCGGGTGACGTCACGACGGCTTCTGTGACGTACGTGCGAAAACGAGGCCTTCGACGTCAACGCACAGAACGACGCGACTTTATAACGAAACGCACACAATAAGAGCGTTAAGCAATCGAAGATATAGTCATATCGCGCCGAGTGTGAAATCAGAGAGCAGTCGGGTGTGTGAACGGGCTGTTAAAGGCCTGGAAGTCTCACCTTCCCATCATGTCGTTAACACTGTTACTGAGCGCCTCCATGATGCTGCTAGTTTCACACGGTTTATTTCCTTCTTTCTCACGAGCAAAGCAATGACTGTTTAGGATCCGCTGGAGGTTGGATTTTACCATCCGGCCTCGGGAGAGTTCACGGCGGCCTGTGTGCGCTCGTCTGCGGTCGGCAAGAAGAACGCGAGTAATAAAGTCATAAAACATCAATGAGCATTCATGTGCAATAGACGTCGCTGTTGCATAAGATCTCATCTAACCTAATTTCCAATCTAATTAAAAAAAAACATGAAATAAAACGCAGTACAACACTATAAAACTAAACGCATTTGAATAACTAAACGCATGTCGGCGCGATCAAAGGCCCGAGGCGGGTGACGTCACGACGGCTTCTGTGACGTACGTGCGAAAACGAGGCCTTCGACGTCAACGCACAGAACGACGCGACTTTATAACGAAACGCACACAATAAGAGCGTTAAGCAATCGAAGATATAGTCATATCGCGCCGAGTGTGAAATCAGAGAGCAGTCGGGTGTGTGAACGGGCTGTTAAAGGCCTGGAAGTCTCACCTTCCCATCATGTCGTTAACACTGTTACTGAGCGCCTCCATGATGCTGCTAGTTTCACACGGTTTATTTCCTTCTTTCTCACGAGCAAAGCAATGACTGTTTAGGATCCGCTGGAGGTTGGATTTTACCATCCGGCCTCGGGAGAGTTCACGGCGGCCTGTGTGCGCTCGTCTGCGGTCGGCAAGAAGTGAGGAGCTGAGAGGCGGAGACGCGACGAACACACGACCCGCGCTACTACGGCGAAGGCGCGGCTCATGAATATTCATCGAGCCGTAATGGCGTCCGGCAGCGATAGGCGCCGCGCGTCCCGTCACGTGGGTCATTAATATTCAAAAGTGAACCATTTTAGCGAATCGGCTCGGTTGAATGTGCGAGCGTGTGCCTGCGTCATTAATATTCATGAGCTGGTCCTTCGCTATAGTACGCGGACGGGACGCGCGGAGGCGGTTGTTCAGCGAGTGGAAAAGTACTGAGAGGAAGCGGATGGCATTTTGAGGCGTGAATGTGTTATGATGTTTTGACACTTTATTTATGTGCGTCTGAGACGGTGAAGGTCACGTTGTTGTCACAGAGAAAGTTTTGAAAAGATTCATCTTTCAAAACAAGTACAACATGCATTCATTAAAAAGATTTCAGTGTAGTCAGTAAATTCATGCACTTCAAATACATATTTTTAAATAAATGTTATTACTTTATTTTATATATATGTGTGTGAGTGTGTGTGTGTGTCTGTGTGTCTGTGTGTGTGTGTGTGTGTGAGTGTGAGTGTGTGTGTGTGTGAGAGTGTGTGTGTGTGTGTCTGTGTCTGTGTGTGTGTGTGTGTGAGTGTGTGAAAAATATGAATCTTTATTAATATTTATTAAATTTGTGTAATGTATTTTTTGTATGTGTAAATATATTATTACATTTTATATATTGTTAATAAAATAGTAACTATATATATATATACAGAGAGCGAGTACATGGCATTATTAAATGTATTAAATAATAATAATAAAACAAGAAATATATATTAGTGAATATACATTATTTATTAAATTCAATAAAATAACAATTTCACATCAATTTAATAAAAAAAATGAATGTACTTGTAATTAAATGTAATAAATACTGCTAGGTTTTTTAGACATGCAACTTGATTATACTATGTTTCTGACCATGTGAGACGATAATAGAGTGGAGTACGATCATTGTACCACAGCAGTTGATTCTAATGTTTTAATATTAATATATAATGTGCTATTGGCTGCAAGGCACTGCAGAAAGGCTTACTTAATAATTAATAGAACAACAAAAACCACACACACAAAAAAGACTAGGGTTCACACATAGCCAAGTTTGAGCAAATGGTAATATATTTATATGAAAGAATATCTGTCATTGTTTTCATTCACCAACTACGACGGTTTCCGTAAAGGTCTACTGCGCATGCGCGGTTCTGTGCGCACTGGCGCCCCTGGCGGCTGGTCTGTGTCAGGCTGCAGCGTCTTCAGTGAGCGCTAGATGTCAGAGCTGTGTTATACAGTGAGTGAGATGAACACCAGAGCAGACACCAGAGCAGGGCATGTTGAGCCATGTTACACATCCACATCAAACTGCTTCAGCTCTGAGAGAGAAGAGCACACATCACTGCTGATGCCGATTTAATTCCATAATTGGCTGATAGGCAGAGACACGTTACTGTAGTTCCAGTAAATGACCTCAACCTCACAAACACAAGGAAGAGCTGAGCAGATGCCCACCATCACAACCAGACAGAGAGGAGTTCATCTGAAGCTGTTTAGAGCCATCAGGAGTCTCATATGTAGGTTAGATGTTGTTCAGATATCTCACAGTTCAGTTTTATATTTCTACACTCTTAGAAATAAAGGTGAGCTCAGTAGAAGGAGCTCAACTACAAACATGTCGTCTGTCCTCAGAAGAAGAGCTGTTGTTTTATTCCTCAACTCTGTTAAAAATGACAAAGTTATATTTTGTATAAATGAGAGAGTTTGGGGAATGCAGTCAAATCATGTAAAAACTATGAAAATTGAATGAGATTATGACTTTTTATTTTTTTATTGTAATACGTTTTTTAAGTAATACTTTAAAAAATACATTTAATTTCATGGAAAAAAAAAAAAAGATTAATTAAATAAATTAAATATATAATACAGCATTTTAAATTGTTACTTTTCCGATATCTAACTCTTTAGCAAATAAAATTGTGTAAATAAATAAATAAATAGCAGCATTTCAAAGTTTAATTTTGTAAATATCTTCAGCTCTTTAATAACATTTTGTATCTAGATTTTTTTTTTTTAATAAAATAAAATATTTAGGCCTAAATTTAAGATTTATGTTTTTGAAATTGAATTGCATGCAAAATTTCCATGCATTTGGATTACAGAGCTTTATCATAAACTAATAAACCTGTGATGCACATCTGTCAGTTATGCATAAACGAAACGGGTCAGATTTCTGCAATAAACTGAATGTGTTTTAAATACACAAAACACAATTATATATTTATCATCAATAAATCCAATTTTGAGAGGTTTTCTATGACTTAAAAATATGCATCATATTAAGTTTATTAGATTATGTTAAAACTCTCTAATCCAAATTTTATATGCAATTCAAATACATAAATCCCAAGTTTAGGTCGTTTTTTAGTCTATCCATACACTGAAGAGAATCAAGAAACTCAGCCATAAAGTTCTTCAAACATGGTTTAAAGTGGCTCCTTTTGCTTATGTGTTTATGAAATTTACCAAATAAAAATCACAAGATTCATTATGAAGTTAAAGTATATAACAACATCTTTGCAAGCGCAAGTTGAAAAATGCATGAGGGTCCAAATGATGTCACTTCCTGTGCGTCTCACTTGACTTCCTGCAGCTTCACTCGTCGAATCCAACCAGTTGAAAGCCTCTGATTTTGGTCTGATTCTGCATTCGAAGAGTTTGACTCTGTCAGATGACTGATGACTGATCCAGCATGTGATTCATCAGCTCTTCGTCAGGTTTCAGTTAATTAGTCTCTTCTGAAGCCTCTATTGTCTGTCGCTTGCCGGAAGCGCTGAGACTCAAAGCAGCTGGAGACAAAACCACGGAATGAAGGCCTTTTGTCCAGCGGCTCGTTCTGGACTCTCGGGAACGCCATTCCATTAGTTGGCGTTCCGTAGCAACACATTCCACCTATGACAAAAGAGCTTGTGTGTGTGTGTGTGTGTGTGTGAGAGAGAGAGAGATAGTGTGTGTGTGTGTGTGTGCGCGCGTTTTTGTGACAAATGAGGACATAAATGTGTATAATGACAAAGGTATGACAGGTATTACAAGGAGAAGGTGACTTTTCAGGACATTACCCCATGTCCCCACTTTTCAAAACGCTTATAAATCACACAGAATGGAGTGTATTGAAAATCTGAAATAGCAGAAAGTCTCCTGTGAGGGGTAGGTTTAGGGGTAGGGTTGGTGTAGGGCAATAGAATATACGGTCTGTACAGTATAAAAACCATTACGCCTATGGAGAGTCCCCACTTTTCACAAATGTAAACCTGTGTGAGTGTGTGTGTGAGTGAGAATTTGTGTGTGTGTGAGTGAGTGTGCGAGTGTGTGAGCGTGAGTGAGTGTGTGTGAGTGAGAGAGTGTGTGTGTGAGTGAGAGAGAGTGTGTGTGTGAGAGAGAGAGAGAGAGAGAGAGAGAGAGGAGTGTGTGTGTGCGTGTGTGAGTGAGAGAGAGAGTGTGTGTGTGTGTGTGTGTGTGAGCGAGTGAGTGTGCAAGTGTGTGTGTGAGTGAGTGTGTGTGTGCGTGAGTGTGTGTGTGTGAGTGAGTGAGTGTGTGTGTGTCTGGAATCACGGGGCAGATTTGGGGGAATCCAGCCAGATATTCCCTCCGCAGGATCCAAAGTTGAACGTCCGTGAGCCAAACAGCAGACGATCAGGAGTGAGTCAGAGTGACTTTGTAATGAGACTTTGAACATTATGTTATCAGTGAATCTTCAGCACTTCATCCTCATGCGTTCATGTACTTTGACCAGGTTCACCTGACAAAAAAAAATCAGTCAAATCACACGTCACAGATCAGTCACTCCCAATCATTTAATGCTCAAGGCCCTAAACACTCAATAGAACAAATATCTCCACCTACTTCGACTTAAAAACTGAAGTTCATCTGCTGTCTGAAATTATATTAAACTGACTTTAAAAATTGAGTTGAATCAAAAAAAAAAAAAACAGATTTGTAGAAATGTAGCATTGCATCAGTGTCTCAGCAAGTGAATGGGTGCCGTCAGAATGAGAGTCCAAACAGCTGATAAAAACATCACAATAATCCACAGCACTCCAGTCCATCAGTTAACATCTGGAGAAGACAAAAACTGAAACACATCCAGCATTAAGACGTTTTTAACTAAAATACATTGAGTTTATAATATTTTAGTTAAAAACATCTTAAAGCTGGATTTGTTTCAGCTTTTGTGTTCTCCAGATGTTAACTGTTGGACTGGAGTGCTGTGGATTACTTGTGGATTATTGTGATGTTTTTATCAGCTGTTTGGACTCTCATTCTGACGGCACCCATTGCTGAGACACTGATGCAGTGCTACATTTCTACAAACCTGATGAAGAAACACACTCATCTACATCTTGGATGGCCTGAGTGCAGATGTTAATTTTTAGGTGAACTATTCCTTTAAAAAGCCTTATTCACTCAGAGACACAAGCACATCAGTAATATGTGAAAATATTTGAGACTTTATTGTATGCTGCAGAAGTCTTTGACACACAGTATATTAATACAGGACGTTACAGTGCATGTGTGTGCTTTTGTCCAGTGGCTTGTTTCGATTAAAACATTTTAAGAGTTTTTCTGAAGACTGAAGCATGCTGCGTTTCTGGCGCCTGCAAATAAAAACCATCAGAGCAAAATAAAAATGAGGGTTAAATCATATAAACACACCGAATGTGCCGCTGTTAAGACCTGCTTCACAATTTATGTACAAAAAAACCATTTCGGTTCCACCTGAAGATCTTCTGTGAAATTCCAGACTCACAGTTTCATCTCCATTTAGCTCCAAATGATTTACAATCGGCTTCAACCTCAAAATATAAAATCACAAAAGGCACTCGAAATAAATCAACATAAAAAAAACAGTACGTCACATTTTGACAGCGAGTGTCCAGCAGAAGCAGCGGAAGCTAGAAATATTGCACCAGGAAGTGGCTTCTCTTCACAAACGGGAAGTTTAATCAGAGCCTCGTGTTGCTCTGAGACGGGATGTTCTCGGACGAATCTACAGTCGGTTTTATAGAAATGTGTCTTCAGGACAGACGGACAGCAGACGGTCATCACAGTGTTCGAGAAGAAACTCAAGATCTAATACTGTTTCTGCAGATCACACTTCACCTTCAACCAACAGATCGGTTTCTACATGAAGGAAACCAAGACTGTGTTATATCCTATTATATATATATATATATACATATTCCCACAACCAAAAAAAAATAAAAAAGTACACTTACATAAGAGCACATCACTATGTTGTACTGCTTCTTTTGTTTTGATTTTAAGTAAAAAAAATAAAATACTGTCCAAACAACATGATTATCATTACTGCATTAAGAAATTGTCATGAAAATACTCATGCAAAACTTCTTAAATCATGCAAAGAAAAATTATAAAAATAATAATAAATATTACACCCATTTGAGATTGAGATTCATTACATAAATATTACATTTCATGTGCATATATACACTACCGTTCAGAAGTTTGGGATCAGTGAGACTTGTAATGTTTTTAAAGAAGTGTCTTCTGCTCATCAAGGATGCATTTATTTGATCAAAAATAAAAAGAGTAAAATTGCAAAATGTTATTACAATATAAAATAATGGTTTCTATTTTAATATCCTTTAAAGTGTAATTTATTTCTGTGATGCGCAGCTGTATTTCCATCATCATTACTGCAGTATAAAGCGTCACGTGATCTTCAGAAATCACTCTAATATGCTGATTTATTATTATTATTATCAATGTTGTGCTGCCAAATATTATTTTTGGAAACTGATACTTTTTTCAGGATTCTTTGCTCCCAAACGTTTGAACAGTAGTGTGTATATATATATATATATATATTCCCTTTTAAATTTTGAGTGAAATGTGATCTGCATATTTCAGACATGGTGAGATTCACTCTGAAAGCAAGTGATAAAACCAGCCAGAAATACATTAGAAAAGGTGAAATGAAACGCTGGAATGTTAAAACACGAGCGTCCGGCTGCTGGTGTTTGATTCCAGTGAAGGACACACAGTGTTTCGACACGTCTGATCTCACGAGGCGCATTAACGGCCGTCATTCAGTGTGTGAAGCGCAGGTTGTAGAGCAGCTCTGCGGTCTGACACAGTGATTTGGGGTTTGCGCTGGAGAAATACTGACAGCAGAGCCAGTCCTCCAGCTCGGCGTTCCTCTCCGGCTCCAGCGAGCGCTCGGCGAACTTCATCATCAGCAGCGCGCGCTTCACGTCCAGCCAGTTCAGCAGGCCGTCGTGCCTCGGCTCCAGCCTCCGCGCACCGCCGCACTCCAGCAGATCCCGCCGCGGGCCCCACAGCAGCGCCTGCAGGATGCACCGGGCGTCCTGGATGTGGATGCGGCGTCCGGGGTCGGGCTCCAGCAGCAGGTGCGCGAGTCTCTGCAGGCCGGACGAGTAGATGGACGCGCTGGGGATGGGCGGCAGCTCGTCGCATCTGTAGTCGCATTTGGCGGGCGTGGCCTCGAACGGGTTGCGGCAGTGCAGGAGCTCGTAGATCAGGATGCCTGTTTGGAACTCGTCAAATTTGCGGTACTGCGCGGCTGAGACGATTTCGGGCGCGATGCGGGCGTGATCCCGCTTCAGACGCGGGTCGGTGCAAACTGCATCCTCATCCGCCTCACGGCGTTTCGCTTTGCTGAAGCTGCTGATGAGGAGGCGCGGGAGGCTGTGCTGCTGCGGGTCAGAGCGCCGGTGATGCACCAGCAGCAGGTTCTCCATGCAGAGGTCACGGTGCGTGACCCCGTGCGCTTTGAGGTGCTCCAGTCCCGCGCACAGCTGCAGCAGCAGGAAACACACGCGGCGCTCGTAAACCTCTGGCTGCGCGCGGTGGAACGGCTCCCACTCGCGGACGAAATCCGCCACGCTCTGGTGCGGGACGTCCCGTGTGATGACCACCACGCGCTCCTGCTCGGCCGGACCGCTCTCCTCGCTGGGTAGCATGCTCCGCGGCACGCACGCGATGAAGTGACCGCAGTCCTGCTGCAGACTGAAGTGAGGCGGGACGTTCTGCTGCACCGACAGACCGTACAGATGAACCTGCTTACTGTCCGGTGCCTGGCCTTTACAGATCTGACCAACACACAGAGAAAACAGGCATGTTACAACGATAAATATCAATGCAATGATAAACTCAATTCACAATACATTGTTTCAAAGCAACTTTACAGAAAGATTTTGGTGACACTTTGTTTGAAAAGTGACATACATATTTTAATATTTAACATTTATAACGCATATTTGTATTTTAATGCAATAATTACTGTCTTGTAATGCACCTTATAATGTCGCCTTTGGCTTGCTTAGTTGGGGACGCTTGACTGATTGCACAAACACTATTGGAAGAGAACTGAATCATCAATGAACTGACTTTAGCTGAAAAATTACTCTGTTATTGTCTTCTCGCATTATTGACAAACTATTGTCCTGTTTGACTCTGTGACACAATCTGTATTGTATAAAGCGCTATACAAATAAAGGTGACTTGACAATGCATTGACATAGTACTTATCTATTCATCGTTGCGCATTTAGAAAGTATAATGCATTAAAACATGACAAAAACAAATTTTACAATGCATTTTAATTTTAGTTGCATGACAACATACATTATGAATACCTTTATAAATAAAAGCTTGAAGTGTTACCAGATTTGTTAATGTTTTTGAAGGAGCTTCTTCTGCTCACCAGGGCTGCATTTATTTGATTAAAAATACAGTTAAAAAAATGTGAAATATTATTCCAATGTAAACCAGCTGTTTTCTGTGTGAATATGTGTTAAACTGTAATGTATTTCTGTGATGCGCAGCTGTATTTTCAGCATCATTCCTCCAGTCTTCAGTGTCACATGATCTTCAGAAATCAGTATAATATGCTGATCTGCTGCTCGAGAAACATTTCTGATTATTATCAATGTTGAAAACAGTTGTGCTGCACAATATTTTTGTGGAACTGTGATACATTTTATTTTTCAGGATTCACAGATGAACAGAAAGTTCAAAAGAACAGCATTTATTTGAAATAGAAATCATTTGCATTACATTATAAATGTCTTTACTGTCACTTTTCATCAATTTAATGAATAAAAGTTTTTTTTTTCGTAATGTTTGAATGGTAGTGCCTCACGGTTTCCACAAAGATATTGGGTAGCACAACTGTGGGAATGGTGGGAAGGTTTCAAAAACAAAATCGTAATTATTCCACCATTCTGACCAGTCGTGTGTGTCCTCTCACCTTGACGGCGTATGTGTTGCGTGTGTCTGACGCGCAGGAGGCTGAGTAATACACGGCGTCTCCGGACACGCAGCAGGGTTTGTTACAGGTCAGTTTGAAGAGTGACCAGTTGCTCTCGTCGAATCTCAGCGTGTTCCTCTGGCCACTGGTGAAATGCTCCTCACACTTGAGGGCCAGACGCCGCAGCGACTCCGCGTACAGGCCGCCCAGCTTCGAGTAGATGCCCTCGCGGCTGTCCATGTTCCTGAGCAGCGCGTGCAGCTGCAGCGTGGATCCAGCGGCCGGTGTGTTGAGCTGCGGCGACGAGCAGGACGTCACGTTCCCCAGACGAGGCGCGTGGCGCTCCAGAGACTCGCTGGACGAGTACAGCGGCCGTGGCTCCACTGGGCTGAGCGGGGCGGCGCTGGGGCGGCTGACGTTGGTCTCGGAGCCGCTGAAGGGCAGGCGCGGGCGGGTCAGGGGTTTGACGCCCGACTCGCTCGGAGCCGAGATGGTGCGGTTCACCAGCTTCTTCTGCGGTAACGGAGGCGGCTGCAGCTGATTCGCTAGGCTGTTGCTAGGAAACGTGTCGGGCT